>NW_022144660.1:0-64782 GCF_007565055.1 Rhinopithecus roxellana
ATAAAATATCGACATATACATACAATCGATATAGGTACAAAATATAGACATAATGATATAATGGATAAAGGTATAAAAATATAGACATAATAGAATAGGTATAAAGTATGATATAATAGGTGCAAGAGATATAGGTAAATATAGACATAAGAGGTACAGTAGATAAAGGTATAAATATGACCTAATAGATATAATAGATATAGGTATAAAATATAGACAGAATAGATGGGTATAAAATATAAACATAATAGATCTAATAGATATACGTATAAAATATCGACATAAGAGATACAATAAATATAGGAATAAAATATAAATATAATAGATATAATCGTACAGGTAAAATATAGATATAATAGATATAATTATAAAATATAAATAATAGATATGATAGATAGGTATTAAATATAGATATAAGAAATCTATGTATAAAATATAGTTATAATAGATATAGGTATAAAATATAGACATATAGATATAATAGATAACAATATAAAATATAGACATAACATATATAATGGATATTGGTATAAATTGTAGACATAATAGATATAGTTATAAATTATAGACCTAATAGTTATAATAGATATAGGTATAATATATAGACATAATAGTAAAATAGATATAGGTATAAAATACGACATAATAGATACAATAGATATAGGTATAAAATATAGACATAAGAGATATAACAGATATAGATATAAAATATAGACATAATACATATAATCGATACAGGTATAACATATAGACAGGATAGATAGAGGTATAAGAACAGACATAATAGATATAATAGATATAGGTATAAAATATAGACATAATGCATACAATAGTTATAGTACAAAACATAGACATAATAGATATAGTAGATGAAGGTATAAAATATAGATATAATAGATATAGGTATAACATATAGATCTAATAGATATAAATAGATTAACGTATAAATATACATATAAATGACATAGTCATAAATATAGTTATAATACATATAATGGATATTGGTGTAAAATATAGATATAATTTGGCCGGGCGCGGTGGCTCAAGCCTTGTAATCCCAGCACTTTGGGAGGCCGAGACGGGCGGATCACAAGGTCAGGAGATCGAGACCATCCTGGCTAACACGGTGAAACCCCGTCTCTACTAAAATACAAAAACTAGCCGGGCGAGGTGGCGGCGCCTTGTAGTCCCAGCTACTCGGGAGGCTGAGGCAGGAAGAATGGGTGAACCGGGAGGCGGAGCTTGCAGTGAGCTGAGATCCGGCCACGCCACTCCAGCCTGGGCGACAGAGCGAGACTCCGTCTCAAAAAAAAAAAAAAAAAAAAAAAAAAAAAAAAAAAAAAAAAAATATAGATATAATTCACATAATTATACAATATATACTCATTGATTAATTAGATATAGCTACTAATATACATATAAGAAATATAGGCATAAAATATAGTTATAATAGATATAGGTATAAAATATAGATATAATAGATATAATCGATATAGGTATAAAATACAGACATAATAGATATGGGAATAAAATATAAACATAATAGATATAAGAGATATAGGTATAAAATATAGATATAATAGATATAATAGACGTATAAACTATAGACATAATAGGCATAATAGATATAGTTATAAAAAATAGACATAATAGATATTATAGATATAGGTATACAATGTAGACATAATAAACATAATAGATATAGGTATAAAATATAGACATAATAGATATAATAGATAGAGGTAAAAATATAGACATAATTGATACAGGCATAAAATAGACATAATAGATATAATAGATATAGGTGTAAAATATAGATATAATAGATATAGGTATAAAATATAGACATAAAACATACAATAGATATACTTATTAAATATAGACATAGCAGATATAGGTATAAAATATAGACATAATAGATATAGGTATAAACTATAGACATAATTGATATAGGTATAAAATATAGACATATTAGATATAATAAATATAGGTATAAAATATAGAGTTAATAGTTATAGGTATACAATATAGACATAATGGATTTAATGTATATAGGTATAAAATATAGACATAATGACATAATAGATATAGATATAAAATATAGACATAATAGATATAATAGATATAGGTATAAAATATAGGCATAATAGATATAATCGAGGTATAAAATTTAGACATAATAGATATAATAGATAGAGTTATAAAATATAGACATAATAGATATAATAGATAGAGGGATAAAATATAGACATAAAAGATATAATAGATACAGGTATAAAATATAGACATAAGAGATATAATAGATATAGGTATAAAACACAGACATAATAGATATAATATATATGGGTATAAAATATAGACATAATACATATGATAAATATAGGTATAAAATATAGACATAACAGATATGATATATATAGGTATAAATATAGACAGTATGGATATGATAGATATACGTATAAAATATAGAGATAATACATATAATAGACATAGGTATAAAATATAGACATATATAGATATAATAGACGTAGGTATAAAACGAGGACGTAATAGATATGATAGATACAGGTATGAAATATAGATATAATAGATATAGGTATAAAATATAGATATAATAGATATAATAGATAGACATAATAGATATAATAGATATAGGTGTAAAATATAGACATAATTGATATAATAGATATAGGTATAAAATATAGACATAACAGATATAGGTATAAAATATACACATGTTAGATATAATAGACATAGGTATAAAATATAGACAGAGTAGATATAATAGATATAGGTATAAAATATTGACATAATGGATACAATAGATATAGGTATAAATATAGACATAATAGATATAATGGATATAGGAATAAAATATACACATAATAGATATACGTTTTAAATATAGACATAATAGATATAATAGAAATAGGGTATATACACATATAGATATAATAGATATAGGCATCAAATATAGACAAAATAATTATTATAGATATAGGTATAAATATAGACATAATCGATATAGGTACAAAATATAGACATAATGGTTATAATAGATATAGGTATGAAATATAGATATAATAGATATAATAGGTATAGGTATAAAATATAGACATAATAGATATAATAGATATATGTATTAAGATACAGGACATAATAGATATAATAAATATAGTTATAAAATATAGACATAATAGAAATAATAAATATTTCGGTAAGATATTGTCATGATCAATATAATAGAGATAGGTATAACATATAGACATAATAGATAAATAGATATAGGTTTAAAATAAAGACATAATACATATAATAGATATAGTTATAAGATATAGACATAATAGATATAGGTATAAAATACAGACATAAAAGTTATAATATGTATAGGTATAAAATATAGACATAATAGACATAATAGATATAGGTATAAAATACAGACATAATAGATATAATAGATAAAAGTATAATATAGATAATAGATATACGTATAAAATACAGACAAAATGGATATAACAGATATAGGTATGAAATATAGGCATAATATATATAATAGATATAAGTATAAAATATAGACCTAATAGATGTAATAGATATAGGTATAAAATATTGACATAATAGATATAATAGATATAGGTATAAAATATAGATATAATAGCTATAGGTATAAAATACAGATATAATAGATATAAAAGATATAGGTGTAAAAGATAGACATAATCGATATTAAAAGATATGGGTATAAAATATAAATAAAATAGATATCGGTATAAAATATAGACATAACAGATATAAGAGATATACGTATAAAATATAGACAAAATAGATATAGCTATAACATGTGGACATTATAGATATAATATAGGTATAAAATATAGACATAATATATAGAATAGATATAGGTATAAAATAGAGATATAATGGATATAGGTATCAAATATAGATATAATGGATATAGGTATAAAACAGATATTGTGGATATAATAGATATAGTTATAAAACATAGACATAATAGATATAATAGATATAGGAATAAAATATAGATACAATAGATATAGGTATTAAATATAGATATAATATAGACATAATTGATATAATAGATATAGGTATCAAATATAGACATACCAATTATAATAGATATAGGTATAAAATATAGACATAATAGATATAGGTATAAAATAACGACCAAATAGATGTAATAGATATAGGTATGAAATACAGACAGAGAAGATATAATAGATATAGGTATAAAATATAGACATAACTGGTATAAAAATATAGGTATGAAATATAGACATAATAGATAGAGGTATAAAAGATACACATAATAGATATAATAGATATATGTAAAAGATATACACATAATAGATATAATAGATATAGGTATAAAATATAGGCATAATAGATATAATAGATATATGTATAAGATATAGACATTATCGTTATAATAGATATAGGTATCAAATATAGACATAATAATTATAATAGTTACAAGTATCAAATATTGACATAATAGGTATAGGTACAAAGTACAGTCATAATGGTTAGAATAGATATAGGTATGAAATATAGACATAATAGATATAATATGTATAGGTTTAAAATAAGGACATAGTAGACATAAGAGATAAAGCTATAAAATACAGACAGAGTAGACATAATAGATAGAGGTTACAAATTATAGACATAATAGATATAATAGATATAGGTATAAAATATAGACATAATAGATATAGGTATAACATATAGACATAGTAGATTTAATAGATATAGGCATAAAACATTGATATGATAGATATAATAGATACAGGTATAAAATATGGACATAATAGGCATAATAGATATAGGTATAAAACATAGACAGAGTTCATATAATAGATATAGGTATAAATTATAGACATAATAGACATAATAGATATAGGTATAAAATATAGACAGAGTAGATATAATAGATATAGGTATAAAATATAGACATTATAGATATCGGTATAAAATATAGACTTAATAGATATAATAGATATAGGTATAAAATATAGACATAAATTGTATAAAAATATAGGTATGAAATATAGGCATAATAGATATAGGTATGAAATATACACATAATAGATATATCAGATATATGTATAAGATACAGGCATAATAGATATGATAGGTATAGGTATAAAATATAGATATAATAGATATAATATATAGAGGTATAAAATATAGATATAACTGGTATAAAAATGCAGGTATGAAATATAGACACAATCGATATAGGTATGAAATATACACATAATAGATATAATAGATATATGCATAAGATATAGACATAATATATATAATAGATATAGGTATAAAATATAGATATAATAGATATAATAGATATAGCTATAAAATAAAGACATCATAGATATAGTAGATATAGGAATAAAAACAGACAATTGAAATAGGTATAAAATATAGACAAAATACATGTAAGAGATATAGGTATAAAATACAGACATAATAGATATAATATATATATGTATAAGATATATACATAATAGATACAATAGATATAGGTATAAAATATAGACATAATAGATATAATAGAGGTATAAAATATAGACATAATAGATATAATAGATATAGATATAAAACATTGACATAATAGATATAGGTTTAAAATATAGACATATTCGATATAATAGATATAGGTATAAAATATAGTCAGAGTAGATATAATACATATAGTTATAAAATATAGACATAATACATATCGGAATAAAATGTAGACATAATAGATATAATAGATATAGGTATAAAATATTGACATAACTGGTATAAAAATGTAGGTATGAAATATAGACATAATAGATATAGGTAAAAAATAGACACATAATAGATTTAATAGATATTGGTATAAAATACAGACATAATAGATATAGGTATTAAATATAGACATAATAGATATAATAGAAATAGGTATAAATATAGACACAATAGATATAACAGATATAGGTATCAAATATAGACATGATAATTATAATAGATATAGGTAAAAAATATAGACATAATAGATATAGGTACAAAATATAGACATAATGGTTAAAATAGATATGGCTATGAAACATACACATAATAGATGTAATAGATATAGGTTTAGAATAAAGACATAATAGATATAATAGATATAGGTATAAAATATAGACATAAAAGATATAATAAGTATAGTTGTAAAATATAGACATAGTAGATATAATAGATATGGGTATAAAATACAGACATAATAGATATAATAGATATAAGTATAAAATATAGACATAATATGTACATGTAAAAACACAGACAATATAGATATAACAAATATAGGTATAAAATATAGACATAAGTGGTATAAAAATGTCGGTATGAAATATAGACAAAATAGATATAGGTATAAAATATACACATAATAGATATAATAGATATATGTATAAGATACAGACATAATAGATATAATAGATATAGGTATAAAATATATACAAAATAAATGTAATAGACATTGGTATAAAGTATAGACATAATAGATATAATAGATATCGGTATAAAATATAGACAAAATAGATACAATAGATATAGGTAAAAAATATAGACAAAATAGATATAATAGATATAGATATAAAATATAGACATAATAGATATAGGTATAAAATATAGACATAATAGATTTAACAATTATAGGTATAAAATATAGACATAATGGATATAATAGATATAGGTATAAAATATAGACATAATATATATAATAGATAAAGGTATAAAATATAGACATAATAGATATAGGTATTAAAAATAGACATAATAGATATAATAGAAACAGGTATAAAATATAGACATAATAGATATAGATATAAAATATAGACATAATAGATTTAATAGATAGAGTTACAAAATATAGACATAAAATATATAATACATATAGATATAAAATATAGATATAATAGATATAGTCGATATAGGTATAAAATATAGACATAATAGATATCGGTATAAAATATAGACATAATAGTTATCGGTATAAAATATAGACTTAATAAATATAGGTATAAAATATAGACATATTAGATATAATAAATATAGCTATAAAATATACACCTAATATATATAGGTATAAAATATAGATATAATAGATATAATATATATAGGTATAAAATATAGACATAATAGATATAAAAGATATAGGTATAAAATATAGACATAATAGATATAATAGATATAGGTATAAAATACAGACATAATAGATATAGGTAAAAAATATAGACATAATAGATATAATAGATACAGGTATTAAAGATAGACATAATAGATATAGGTATAAAATATACACATAATAGTTATAAGTATAAAATATAGACATAATAAATATAGGTATAAAATATAGACATAACAGATATATTAAATATAGCTATAAAATATAGACCTAATATATATAGATATAAAATATAGATATAATAGATATAATATATATAGGTATAAAATATAGACATAATAGATATCGGTATAAAATATAGACATAATAGTTATAGGTATAAAATATAGACTTAATAAATATAGGTATAAAATATAGACATATTAGATATAATAAATATAGCTATAAAATATAGACCTAATATATATAGGTATAAAATATAGATATAATAGATATAATATATATAGGTATAAAATATAGACATAATAGATATAAAAGATACAGGTATAAAATATAGACATAATAGATATAATAGATATAGGTATAAAATACAGACATAATAGATATAGGTAAAAAATATAGACATAATAGATATAATAGATACAGGTATTAAAGATAGACATAATAGATATAGGTATAAAATATAGACATAACAGTTATAGGTATAAAATATAGACATAATAAATATAGGTGTAAAATATAGACATAACAGATATATTAAATATAGCTATAAAATATAGACCTAATATATATAGATATAAAATATAGATATAATAGATATAATATATATAGGTATAAAATATAGACATAATAGATATAATAGATATAGGTATAAAATATAGATATAGATATAATGGATATAGGTATCAAATACAGACATAATAGATATGGGTATAAAATATAAACATAATAGATATAATAGATGTGGGTATAAAATATCGACAGAATAGATATATGTAAAATATAAAAATAATAGATATAATAGATATAGGTATAAAATATCGACATAAGAGATACAATAAATATAGGTATAAAATATAGACATAACACATATAATCGATAAAGGTATAAAATATAGACATAATAGATATAGGAATAAAGTACTGACATAATAGATATAATAGATATAGGTATAAAATATCGACATAATACATACAATAGATATAGGTACAAAATATAGACATAATAGATATAATGGATAAAGGTATAAAATATAGACATAATACATATAGGTATAAAGTATAGATATAATAGGTGTAAGAGATATAGGTATAAAATATAGACATAAGAGGTACAGTAGATAAAGGTATAAATATAGACCTAATAGATATAATAGATATAGGTATAAAATATAGACAGAATAGATATGGGTATAAAATATAAACATAATAGATATAATAGATATACGTATAAAATATCGACATAAGAGATACAATAAATATAGGAATAAAATATAAATATAATAGATATAATCGATACAGGTATAAAATATAGATATAATAGATATAATTATAAAATATAAATATAATAGATATGATAGATATAGGTATTAAATATAGATATAAGAAATCTATGTATAAAATATAGTTATAATAGATATAGGTATAAAATATAGACATAATAGATATAATAGATAACAATATAAAATATAGACATAACATATATAATGGATATTGGTATAAATTGTAGACATAATAGATATAGTTATAAATTATAGACCTAATAGTTATAATAGATATAGGTATAATATATAGACATAATAGTAAAATAGATATAGGTATAAAATATAGACATAATAGATACAATAGATATAGGTATAAAATATAGACATAAGAGATATAACAGATATAGATATAAAATATAGACATAATACATATAATCGATACAGGTATAACATATAGACATGATAGATATAGGTATAAAGAACAGACATAATAGATATAATAGATATAGGTATAAAATATAGACATAATGCATACAATAGTTATAGGTACAAAACATAGACATAATAGATATAGTAGATGAAGGTATAAAATATAGATATAATAGATATAGGTATAAAATATAGATATAATAGATATAATAGATATACGTATAAAATATACATACAAATGACATAGTCATAAAATATAGTTATAATACATATAATGGATATTGGTGTAAAATATAGATATAATTCACATAATTATACAATATATATCTCATTGATATAATAGATATAGCTACTAAATATACATATAAGAAATATAGGCATAAAATATAGTTATAATAGATATAGGTATAAAATATAGATATAATAGATATAATAGATATAGGTATAAAATACAGACATAATAGATATGGGAATAAAATATAAACATAATAGATATAAGAGATATAGGTATAAAATATAGATATAATAGATATAATAGAGGTATAAACTATAGACATAATAGGCATAATAGATATAGTTATAAAAAATAGACATAATAGATATTATAGATATAGGTATACAATGTAGACATAATAAACATAATAGATATAGGTATAAAATATAGACATAATAGATATAATAGATAGAGGTAAAAAATATAGACATAATTGATACAGGCATAAAATAGACATAATAGATATAATAGATATAGGTGTAAAATATAGATATAATAGATATAGGTATAAAATATAGACATAAAACATACAATAGATATACTTATTAAATATAGACATAGCAGATATAGTTATAAAATATAGACATAATAGATATAGGTATAAACTATAGACATAATTGATATAGGTATAAAATATAGACATATTAGATATAATAAATATAGGTATAAAATATAGAGTTAATAGTTATAGGTATACAATATAGACATAATGGATTTAATGTATATAGGTATAAAATATAGACATAATAGACATAATAGATATAGATATAAAATATAGACATAATAGATATAATAGATATAGGTATAAAATATAGGCATAATAGATATAATCGAGGTATAAAATTTAGACATAATAGATATAATAGATAGAGTTATAAAATATAGACATAATAGATATAATAGATAGAGGGATAAAATATAGACATAAAAGATATAATAGATACAGGTATAAAATATAGACATAAGAGATATAATAGATATAGGTATAAAACACAGACATAATAGATATAATATATATGGGTATAAAATATAGACATAATACATATGATAAATATAGGTATAAAATATAGACATAACAGATATGATATATATAGGTATAAAATATAGACAGTATGGATATGATAGATATACGTATAAAATATAGAGATAATACATATAATAGACATAGGTATAAAATATAGACATAATAGATATAATAGACGTAGGTATAAAACGAGGACGTAATAGATATGATAGATACAGGTATGAAATATAGATATAATAGATATAGGTATAAAATATAGATATAATAGATATAATAGATAGACATAATAGATATAATAGATATAGGTGTAAAATATAGACATAATTGATATAATAGATATAGGTATAAAATATAGACATAACAGATATAGGTATAAAATATACACATGTTAGATATAATAGACATAGGTATAAAATATAGACAGAGTAGATATAATAGATATAGGTATAAAATATTGACATAATGGATACAATAGATATAGGTATAAAATATAGACATAATAGATATAATGGATATAGGAATAAAATATACACATAATAGATATACGTTTTAAATATAGACATAATAGATATAATAGAAATAGGTATATACACATAATAGATATAATAGATATAGGCATCTAATATAGACATAATAATTATTATAGATATAGGTATAAAATATAGACATAATCGATATAGGTACAAAATATAGACATAATGGTTATAATAGATAGAGGTATGAAATATAGATATAATAGATATAATAGGTATAGGTATAAAATATAGACATAATAGATATAATAGATATATGTATAAGATAAAGACATAATAGATATAATAAATATAGTTATAAAATATAGACATAATAGAAATAATAAATATTTCGGTAAGATATTGTCATGATCAATATAATAGAGATAGGTATAAAATATAGACATAATAGATATAATAGATATAGGTTTAAAATAAAGACATAATACATATAATAGATATAGTTATAAGATATAGACATAATAGATATAGGTATAAAATACAGACATAAAAGTTATAATATGTATAGGTATAAAATATAGACATAATAGACATAATAGATATAGGTATAAAATACAGACATAATAGATATAATAGATAAAAGTATAATATAGATAATAGATATACGTATAAAATACAGACAAAATGGATATAACAGATATAGGTATGAAATATAGGCATAATATATATAATAGATATAAGTATAAAATATAGACCTAATAGATGTAATAGATATAGGTATAAAATATTGACATAATAGATATAATAGATATAGGTATAAAATATAGATATAATAGCTATAGGTATAAAATACAGATATAATAGATATAAAAGATATAGGTGTAAAAGATAGACATAATCGATATAAAAGATATGGGTATAAAATATAAATAAAATAGATATCGGTATAAAATATAGACATAACAGATATAAGAGATATACGTATAAAATATAGACAAAATAGATATAGCTATAACATGTGGACATTATAGATATAATATAGGTATAAAATATAGACATAATATATAGAATAGATATAGGTATAAAATAGAGATATAATGGATATAGGTATCAAATATAGATATAATGGATATAGGTATAAAACAGATATTGTGGATATAATAGATATAGTTATAAAACATAGACATAATAGATATAATAGATATAGGAATAAAATATAGATACAATAGATATAGGTATTAAATATAGATATAATATAGACATAATTGATATAATAGATATAGGTATCAAATATAGACATACCAATTATAATAGATATAGGTATAAAATATAGACATAATAGATATAGGTATAAAATAACGACCAAATAGATGTAATAGATATAGGTATGAAATACAGACAGAGAAGATATAATAGATATAGGTATAAAATATAGACATAACTGGTATAAAAATATAGGTATGAAATATAGACATAATAGATAGAGGTATAAAAGATACACATAATAGATATAATAGATATATGTAAAAGATATACACATAATAGATATAATAGATATAGGTATAAAATATAGGCATAATAGATATAATAGATATATGTATAAGATATAGACATTATCGTTATAATAGATATAGGTATCAAATATAGACATAATAATTATAATAGTTACAAGTATCAAATATTGACATAATAGGTATAGGTACAAAGTACAGTCATAATGGTTAGAATAGATATAGGTATGAAATATAGACATAATAGATATAATATGTATAGGTTTAAAATAAGGACATAGTAGACATAAGAGATAAAGCTATAAAATACAGACAGAGTAGACATAATAGATAGAGGTACAAATTATAGACATAATAGATATAATAGATATAGGTATAAAATATAGACATAATAGATATAGGTATAACATATAGACATAGTAGATTTAATAGATATAGGCATAAAACATTGATATGATAGATATAATAGATACAGGTATAAAATATGGACATAATAGGCATAATAGATATAGGTATAAAACATAGACAGAGTTCATATAATAGATATAGGTATAAATTATAGACATAATAGACATAATAGATATAGGTATAAAATATAGACAGAGTAGATATAATAGATATAGGTATAAAATATAGACATTATAGATATCGGTATAAAATATAGACTTAATAGATATAATAGATATAGGTATAAAATATAGACATAAATTGTATAAAAATATAGGTATGAAATATAGGCATAATAGATATAGGTATGAAATATACACATAATAGATATATCAGATATATGTATAAGATACAGGCATAATAGATATGATAGGTATAGGTATAAAATATAGATATAATAGATATAATATATAGAGGTATAAAATATAGATATAACTGGTATAAAAATGCAGGTATGAAATATAGACACAATCGATATAGGTATGAAATATACACATAATAGATATAATAGATATATGCATAAGATATAGACATAATATATATAATAGATATAGGTATAAAATATAGATATAATAGATATAATAGATATAGCTATAAAATAAAGACATCATAGATATAGTAGATATAGGAATAAAAACAGACAATTGAAATAGGTATAAAATATAGACAAAATACATGTAAGAGATATAGGTATAAAATACAGACATAATAGATATAATATATATATGTATAAGATATATACATAATAGATACAATAGATATAGGTATAAAATATAGACATAATAGATATAATAGAGGTATAAAATATAGACATAATAGATATAATAGATATAGATATAAAACATTGACATAATAGATATAGGTTTAAAATATAGACATATTCGATATAATAGATATAGGTATAAAATATAGTCAGAGTAGATATAATACATATAGTTATAAAATATAGACATAATACATATCGGAATAAAATGTAGACATAATAGATATAATAGATATAGGTATAAAATATAGACATAACTGGTATAAAAATGTAGGTATGAAATATAGACATAATAGATATAGGTAAAAAATAGACACATAATAGATTTAATAGATATTGGTATAAAATACAGACATAATAGATATAGGTATTAAATATAGACATAATAGATATAATAGAAATAGGTATAAATATAGACACAATAGATATAACAGATATAGGTATCAAATATAGACATGATAATTATAATAGATATAGGTAAAAAATATAGACATAATAGATATAGGTACAAAATATAGACATAATGGTTAAAATAGATATGGCTATGAAACATACACATAATAGATGTAATAGATATAGGTTTAGAATAAAGACATAATAGATATAATAGATATAGGTATAAAATATAGACATAAAAGATATAATAAGTATAGTTGTAAAATATAGACATAGTAGATATAATAGATATGGGTATAAAATACAGACATAATAGATATAATAGATATAAGTATAAAATATAGACATAATATGTACATGTATAAAACACAGACAATATAGATATAACAAATATAGGTATAAAATATAGACATAAGTGGTATAAAAATGTCGGTATGAAATATAGACAAAATAGATATAGGTATAAAATATACACATAATAGATATAATAGATATATGTATAAGATAAAGACATAATAGATATAATAGATATAGGTGTATAGTAAAAACATAATAGATATAATTGATACAGGTATAAAATACAGACATAATAGATATAGGAATAAAATACAGACATAATTGAAATAGGTTTAAAATATACACAAAATAAATATAATAACTATAGGTATAAAATATAGACATAATAGATATAATAGATATATGTATAAGATACAGACATAATAGATATAATAGAAGTAGGTATAAAATATAGACATAATAGATATAATAGATAGAGGTATAAATTATAGACCTAATAGATATAGTAGATATAGATATAAAATATAGACATAATAGACATAGGTATAAAATATGAACATGTTAGATATCACAGAAATAGATAGAAAATATAAGAGATATAATAGATATAGGTATAAAATATAGATATATTAGATATAATAGATATAGGAATAATATTTAGACATAATAGATATATTAGATATAGGTATAAAAAATAGTCATAATAGATATAGGTATTAAATATAGACATAATAGATATAATAGAAATCGGTATAAAATATAGACATAATAGATATAATAGATATAGGTATCAAATATAGACATAATTATAATAGATATAGGTATAAAATATAGACATAATAGATATATGTTCAAATATAGACATAATGGTTATAATAGATATAGGTATGAAATATAGACATAATAGATATATTAGGTATAGGTTTAAAATAAAGACATAAAAGATATAATAGATATAGTTATAAGATATAGACATAATAGATATAATAGATTAAGGTATAAAATATAGACATAAAAGATATAATATGTATAGGTATAAAATATCGACATAATAGATATATTAGATATAGGTATAAAATACAGACATAATAGATATAATAGATGTAAATATAAAATATAGACACAATAGATATACGTATGAAATACAGACAAAATGCTAAAACAGATATAGGTATAAAATATAGACATAAGAGTTATAATAGATATAGGTATAAAATATAGACATAATAGATATAATAGATATAGATATAACATATAGATATCATAGATATCATAGATATAGGTATAAAATATATATATAATAGCTATAGGTATAATATACAGATATAATAGATATAATAGATATAGGTACAAAGCATAGACATAACAGATATAATATATATAGGTATAAAATATAAATAAAATAGATATAGGTATAAAATATAGACCTAACAGATATAATATATATAGGTATAAAATATAGACATAATAGATATTGGTATAAAATAGTGTCATAATAGATATAATAGAAATAGTTATAAAATATAGACATAATAGATATAATTGATATAGGTATCAAATATAGACATAATAATTATAATACATATATGTATAAAATATAGACATAATAGATATAGGTATAAAATATAGACAAAATAGATATATGTATAAAATAAGACATGGATATAATAGATATAGGTTTAAAATATAAACATAATAGGTATAATAGAGATGGGTATAAAATATAGACTTAATAGATATAATAGATATAGGTGTAAAATATAGTCATAGTAGATATAATAGATATAGGTATAAAATATAGACATAATGGATATAATAGATATAGGTATAAAATATACACGTAATAGATATAATAGATATAGGTATAAAATATAGACATAATAGATATAGGTATAAGATATAGACATAATATATAGTTATAAAATATAAACATAATAAATATAATAGATATAGGTGTAAAATATAGACATAATATATAGTTATAAAATATAGACATAATAGATACAATAGATATAGGTATAAAATATAGACATAATAGATACAGGTATAATATTTAGACATAATAGATATAATAGATATAGGAATAAAATATAGACATTATAGGTATAATAGATATAGGTATAAAATATACACATAATAGATATCATAGATCTAGGTATAAAAAATAGACATAATGGATAAAGGTATAAAATAAAGATACAATAGGTATAATAGATATAGTTATAAAATATAGACGTAATAGATATTATAGATATAGGTATAAAATATAGACATAATAGATATACATATAAAATATACACATAGTTGATATAATAGATATAGGTATAAAATATAGACATAATATAGATATAAAATATAGACATAATAGATATGATAGATATAGATATAAAATATAGACATAATAGATATAATAGATATAGGCATAAAATATAGACATAATAGATAAAATAGATACAGGTAGAAAATATAGATACAATAGATATAGGTATAAAATATAGATACAATACATATAATAGATATATGTATAAAAAATAGATATAATAGATACAGGTATAAAATGTAGACATTAGATATAATAGATATAGGTATGAAATATTAATATAATAGATATAATTATAAAATATAAATATAATAGATATAATAGACATAAGGAAAAAATATAGATATAATGGATATAGGTATAATTTTTTGTTAAAATAGATATAAGTATAAAATATAGATATAATAGATATAATAGATATAGGAATAAAATATAGACATAATAGATAAGATAGATATATGTATAAAATATAGATATAAAAGATATAATGGATGTAGGTATAAAAGACAGATATAATAGATATATGTATAAAATGTAAACATAATACATATAATCGCTACAGGTATAAAATATAGACATAACAGATATAGGTATAAAGATTGCACATAATAGATATAATAGATATTGGTATAAAAAATAGACATAATACATACAATAGATATAGGTATAAAATATAGACATCATAAATATAATAGATATAGGTATAAAATATACACATAATAGATATAACAAATATAGGTACAAAATAGAGACATAATAAATTTGATAGATATAGGTATAAAAAATAGACATAATAGATATAATACACATAGGTATAAAATATGGACATAATAGACATAATAGATAGAGGGACAAAATATAGACATAATAGAAATAATAGATAAAGGTATAAAATATAGATACAATTGATATAATTAGAAAATATAGATACAATAGATACAGGTATAAAATATAGACATAATAGATATGATAGATACAGGTACAAAATATAGACATAATAGATATAATAGATATAGGTATAAAATATAGACATAATAGATATAATAGATATAGGTATACAATACAGACATAATAGATATAATAGATATAGGCATAAAACATAGACATAATGGATATAATAGATATAGGTGTAAAATATAGACATAATATATAGTTATAAAATATAGACATAATAGTTATAATAGATATAGGTGTAAAATATAGACATAATAGACATAGGTATAATATTTAGACATAATAGATATAATAGACATAGGTATAAAATATAGACATAATAGATATAGGTATAAAGTATAGACACAATAAATATAATAGTTATAGGTATAAAATATAGACATAATGGATATCATAGACAGTTATAAATATTAATATCATAGATATAATAGATATAGGAAAATAATAGACATAATAGATATAATAGATATAGGTATAAAACATATACATAATAGATATAATAGATATAGGTATAAAATATAGACATAATAGATATGATATATATAGGTATGAAATACAGACATACTAGATATGGCAGATATAGGTATAAAATATAGACATAATAGATACAATAGATATAGGTATAAAATATAGACATAAAAATTTTAATAGATATAGGTATAAAACATAGACATAATAGATATAGTAGATACAGGTATAAAATATAGATATAATAGACATAGGTTTAAAATATAGATATAATAGATATAATAGATGTACGTATAATAAATAGATATAATAGATACAGTTATAAAATATAGACAATAGATAAAATAGATATAGGTATAAAATATAGATATAATAGATATAGTAGATACAGGAATAAAATACAGACATAATTGAAACAGGTATAAAATGTAGACAAAATAGATATAAAAGATATAGGTATCAAATATAGACATAATAGATATAATAGATATATGTATAAGATATATACATACTAGATATTAAGATATAGGTATAAAATATAGACATAATAGATATAATAGATATAGGTATAAAATATAGACATAAATGGTGTAGGTATAAAATATAGACATAATAGATATAGTAGATATCGGTATAAAATAAAGACATAATAGGTATAGCTATAAAATATAGGCATAATAGATATAATAGATCTAGGCATAAAATATACACATAATAGATATAATAGATATAGGTTTAATATATAGACATAATAGATATAATGGAGAGAGGTAAAAAATATAGACATAATAGATATAGGTATAAAATATAGACATAATAGATATAATAGATAAAGGTACTAAATATAGACATAATAGATATAGGTATTAATATAGACATAATAGATATAGGTATAAAGTATAGACATAATAGATATACTTATAAAATATAGCCATAATAGATATAATAAATATAGGTATAAAATAAAGATTTAATAGATATAGGTATACAATGTAGACATAATAGATATAATATATATAGGTATAAAATATAGACATGATAGATATAGTAGAGTTAAAAAATACAGACATAATTAATATAATTGATAGAGTTATAAAATATAGACATAATAGATATAATAGATAGAGGTATAAAATACAGACATAATAGATATAATAGATATAGGCATGAAATATAGACATAACAGATATGGGTATAAAATATCAACATAAAAGATATAATAGATATAGGTATAAAATATAGACATAATAAATATAATCGATACAGGTATAAAATATAGACATAATAGATATAGGTATAAAGTATACACATAATATATATAGTTATAAAGTATAGACATAATAGATATAGTAGATATAGGTATAAAACACAGACATAACACATACAATAGTTATACGTATACAATATAGACATAATAGATATAATAGATATAGGTATAAAATATAGACATAATAGATGTAAGAAATATAGGTATAAAATAGAGACATAATAGATTTCATAGATATAGGTATAAAATATAGACATAATAGATATAATAGACATAGGTATAATATATAGACATAATAGATATAATAGATATAGGTATAAAATATAGATATAATAGATATACGTATAAAAAAAGGTACAATAGATATATGTATAAAATATAGATATAATAGATATAATAGATACAGATATAAAATATAGATAAAACAGATAAAATAATAAAATATAAATATAATAGATATAACATATATAGGCATAAATTATAGATATAAAAGATATAGGTATAAAATACTGTTATAATAGATATAGGTATAAAATATAGATATAATAGATATAATAGATAGAGGTATAAAATATAGAGATAATAGATATACGTATCAAAGTTTGACATAATAGTTATAATAGATATAGGTATTAAATATAGACATAATAGATATATGTATAAAATATAGACCTAATAGATATAATAGATATAGGTATAAAATATGGACATAATAGTTATAAGAGAGGTATAAAATATAGACATAATAGACATAGATATACGCATAAAATATAGACAGATATAATAGATATAGACAGATATAATAGATATTGGTATAAAATATAGACATACTACATATAATAGATATAGTTATAAAATATAGATATAAAAGGTAGAGGTATAAAATATAGACAAAACAGATATAATGGATAGAGGTATAAAATATAGACATAAAAGATATAATAGATTGAGGTATAAAATATGGACATAAGAGATATAATAGATAGATGTATGAAATATAGTTAAAATAGATATAATAGATATTGCTATAAAATATGTACAATAGATATAATAGATATAGGTATAAATGATAGACATAATAGATATAATAGATACAGACATAATAGATCTAATAGATATAGGTATAAAATATAGACATAATAGATAGAATATATATAGGTATATAGGTATATAGGTATAAAACATCGTAGATATAATAGATATAGGTACTGAATATAGACATAATAGATATAGGTATAAAATACAGATATAATAGATATAATAGAGGTATAAAATACAGTCATAGTAGATATAAAAGATATAGGTATAAAATATAGACATAATAGATATAGGAATAAAATATAGACATAATAGATGTAATGGATATAGGTAAAAATAAAGACATAATAGATATAGGTTCAAATATAGACATAATAGAAATAATATGTAGTTATAAAACATAGACAAAATAGATATAATAAAGAGAGGTATAAAATATAGACATAATTGATATAATAGATATAATGGATAGAGGTATAAAATATAGACATAATACATATAATAGAGGTGTAAATTATAGACATAATAGATATAATAGATATAGGTATAAAATATAGACATAATAAATATAGTAGATAGACGTATAAAATATAGACATATTAGATATAACAGACGTATAAAATATAGAAAAAATAGATATAATAGATATAAGAGATAGAGGTATAAAATATAGACAAAATAGATATGGCAGATAGAGGTATAAAATATAGACATAATAGATGTAATAGATAGAGGTATAAAATATAGACCTAATAGATATAATAGATAAAGCTATAAAATATAGACATAAAGATATAATAGATAGAGGTATAAAATATAGGCAATAGATATCATAGATACAGGTATAAAATATAGACATAATAGGTATGAGAGATATAGGCAAAACAGGTATAATAGATATAGTTATAAAATATAGACATTATAGATATAATACATACAGTTATAAAATACAGACATAATAGATATAACAGATATAGGTATAAAATATAGACATAATAGATATAGGTATAAAATAAAGGTATAATAGATATAGTAGACGTATACAATATAGATATAATAGATATAATAGACATCGGTATAAAATATAGACATAATAGATATAGGTATAAAACAGAGACATAATAGATATAATAGATATAGGAATAAAATAGAGACATAATAGACATACTACATATAGGTATAAAACATAGACATAATAGATATAATCGATATAGGTATGAAATATAGACATAAGAGATATAGGTACAAAATGTAGACAGAATAGATATAATAGATATAGGTATGAAGTATACACATAATATATATATTGGATACTGGTATAAAATGTAGACATAATGAATATAACAGGTATAGGTATAAAATACAGATGTAATACATATAGGTATGAAATATATATATAATAGATATATTAGATATAGGTATAAAATATACATTTAATAAATATAGGTATAAAATATAGATATAATAGTTATAATAGATACTGGCATAAAATATAGATATAATAGATATAGTTATAAAATATAGATATAATAGATATAATAGATAAACCTATAAAATATAGATACAATAGATATAGATATAAAATATAAATATAATAGGTATAATAGATACAGATATAAAATACAGATATAATAGATAAAATTATAAAATATAAATATAATAGGTATAATAGATATAGGTATAAAATATAGATATAATAGATATAGTTAAAAAATATAGATATAATAGATAAAGGAATAAAATATAGATATAATAGATATAATTATAAAATATGGACATAATAGATATAATAGATATAGGTATAAAATATAGACATAATAGATAGATATAGGTGAAAAATATAGTAATAAAAGATATAATAGATATAGGTATAAAATATAGACCTAATTGATATGATAGATATATGCATAAAATATAGATATAATAGATATAATGGATATAGGTATTAACTACAGATAGAGATATAGGTATAATATATAGATATAGTGGATATAATAGATAATGGCATTAAATATAGACATAATAGATATAATAGATATAGGTATAAAATATAGATATAATAGATATAATGGATATAGGTATCAAATACAGATATAATAGATATAGGTATAAAATATAGATATAGTGGATATAATAGATATAGGCATAACATATAGACATAACAGATATAATAGATATAGGTATAAAATATAGACATAATAGATATGGGTATAAAATATAAACATAATAAATATAACAAATATAGGTATAACATAGAGACTTAATAGATTTGATAGATATAGGAATGAAATAGAGACATAATAGATATAATAGACATAGCTATAAAATATGGACATAATAGATACAATAGATATAGGTATAAAATATACACATAATAGATATAATAGATATAGGTATAAAATGGAGACATAATACATATAATCGATACATTTATAAAATATAGACATAATACATATAATTGATACAGGTATAAAATATAGACATAATAGATACAGGTATAAAATACAGACATAATACATATAATAGATATAGGTATAAACTATAGACAAAATAGGTATAATAGATATAGGTATAAAATATAGACATAATAGATATAATAAATATAGGTATAAAATAGAGCCATTATAGATTTGATAGATATAGGTATAAAATATAGACATAATAGATATAATAGACATAGGTACAAAATACAGATATAATAGATATAATAGATAAAGGTATCAAATATAGATATAATAGATATACGTATAAAATATACATATAATAGATATACGTATAAAACATACATATAATTGATATAGTCATACAATATAGATATAATTGATATAATAGATATAGGTATAAAATTAGACATAATGCATATAGGTATAAAATATAAACATAATAGATATAATAGATATAGGTATTAAATATAGACATAATAGATATAGGTATAAAATATAGACATAATAGATATGATAGATATAGGTATTAAATATAGACATAATAGATATAAGTATAAAATATAGACATAATAGATATAGACATAATAGATATAGGTATAATGTACAGACATAATAGATATAATAGATATCGGTATAAAATATAGACATAATACATACAAAAGATATAGGTATAAAATATAGACATAATAGATTCAATAGATACAGGTATAAAATATAGGCATAACAGATGCAATAGATATAGGTATAGAATACAGACATAATAGATATTATTATAAAATATAGACATAATAGATATATGTATAATATTCAGACATAATAGATATAATAGATATAGGTATAAAATATAGACATCATAGATATAATAGATATAAGTATAAAATATACACATAATAGATATAATAGATGTAGGTATAAAATATAGACATAATAGATATAATAGATATAGGTATAAAATATAGACATAATAGATATAATAGATGTAGGTGTGAAATACAGACATAATAGATATTGTTATAAAATACAGACATAATAGATATATGTATAATATTCAGACTAATAGATATAATAGATGTAGGTATAAAATATAGACATAATAGATATAATGGATCTAGGTATAAGATATAGACATAATAGATATAGGTATAAAATATAGACATAAAGACATAATAGATATACGAATAAAATATACACAGAATAGATATAATAGATATAGGTGTAAAATATAGACATAAGAGGTATAATAGGTATAGGTATAAAACATACATATAATAGATATAGGTTTAAAATATAGACATAACATAATTATGAAATATAGACATAATAGTTATAATAGATATAGGTATAAAATATAGACATAATGGATATAATAGATATAGGTATGAAATATAGATATAATTGAGTTATAAAATAAAAATATAACAGATAAAATAGATATCGGTATAAAATATAGATAAAATAGTTATAGGTATAAAATAT
Organism: Rhinopithecus roxellana; assembly: GCF_007565055.1. Classification (NCBI taxonomy): domain Eukaryota; kingdom Metazoa; phylum Chordata; class Mammalia; order Primates; family Cercopithecidae; genus Rhinopithecus; species Rhinopithecus roxellana. The sequence goes on from NW_022144660.1 coordinate 24,221, forward strand.
AGATAATAGATATAGGTACAAAACATACATATAACAGATACAGGTATAAAATATAGACATAAAAGATATAATAGATATAGGTATAAAATATACACATAATAGATATAATAGATATAGGTATAAAATGTAGACATTATAGAAATAGGTATAAAATAGAGACATAATAGATATAATAGATATCGTTATAAAATATTGATGTAATAGATATTATAGATATAGGTTTAAAATATAAACATAATAGATATAATAGACATGGTTATAATATATAATCATAATAGATATAATAGATATAATTATGAAATACAGACATAATAGATACAATACATAGATGTATAAAATGTAGACATAATACCTATAATAAGTATAGGTATAAAATATAGACATTATAGACATAATGGAAATATGTATAAAATGTAGACATAATATATATAGTAGGCATACGTACAAATTAGAGACATAATAGATATAGATAAAAAATATAAATATAATAGTTATAATAGATACAGTTATAAAATATTGATATAATAGACATAATTATAAAATATAAATATAATAGATATAATAGATATAGTTATGAAATATATACATAATAGATGTAATACATTTAGGCATAAAATATAGACATAATACATATAATAGACTAGGTATGAAATATAGACAGACTTAGGTATAAAATATAGACAGAATAGATATAACAGATATAGTTATAAAATATAGACATAATAGTTATAACAGACATAGATATAAAATATGGACATAATAGATATAATAGATATAGGTATAAAACATAGAAATAATAGATATAATAGATATAGGTAAAAAATATAGACATGATAGATACAATAGATATAGACATAATAGATATAATAAATATTGGTATGAAATATAGACATAATAGATATAACAGATAGAGTTAAAATATAGACATAATAGATATAATAGATATAGGTATAAAATATAGACATAATAGATATTATAGATACAGGTATAAAATATAGACATAATAGATATAAAAAAGAGAGGTTTAAAATATAGAAATAATAGATACAGGAATAAAATATAGTTATAATGGATATAATAGATATAGGTATACAATAGAGGCATAATAGATATACTATTTATAGATATAAAATACAGACATTATAAGTATAATAGATATAGGTATAAAATATAGACATAATACATATAATAGATACAGGTATAAAATATAGATATAATAGATATACGTATAAAATATAAACATAAAACGTAGAATAGATGTAGGTATAAAAAATAGACATAATATATATAATACATATACGAATAAAATGTACATATAGTAGATATAAAAGATATAGATATAAAATATAGACATAATAGATATGGGTATAAAATATACACATAATAGACTTAATAGATATAGGTATAAAATATAGACATAATAGATATAATAGATAGATATATTAAATGTAGACATAATAGATATAATAATAGGTATAAAATATAGACATAATAGATATAATAGACATATATATAAAATATAGACATAATAGATATAATAGATATACGTAGAAAATATAGACATAGTAGATATTATAGATAGAGGTATAAAATGTAGACATAATAGGTATAGGTATAAAATATGAACATAATAGATATCATAGATATAGGTATAAAATATAGACATAATAGATATAGATAGAAAATATAGATATAACAGATAGAATAGATAGAGGTTTAAAATATACACATAATAGTTATAGGTATAAAATATATACATAACAGATATAAGAGATATAGTTATAAAATATAGACATAATAGTTATAATAGATATAGGTATAAAATATTGATATGATAGATATAATATATATAAGTATAAAATATAGACTTAATATATATAACAGATATAGGTATAATATATAGACATAATAGATATAATAGATATAGGTATAAAATGTAGACATAATAGATATAAGAGATAGAGTAATAAAATATAGACATAATAGTTATAATAGATATAGGTATAAAATATAGACATAATAGATACAATAGATATAGGTATAAAATATAGACATAATAGATATAATAGATATAGGTATAAAATGTAGACATAATAGATATAATAGATATAGGTATAAAATATAGACATAATTGATACTAGAGATATAAGTATAAAATAAAGACATAATATATATTCGTATAAAATACAGACATAACAGATATAGGTATAAAATATAGACATAACAGATATACCTATAAAATATAGACATAAGAGTTATAATAGATATAGGTATAAAATATAGACATAAAAGATATAATAGATATAGGTATAAAATATAGCCATAATAGATATAATAGATATAGGTATAAAATACAGACAAAATAGATATAGGTATAAAATATAGACATAATAGATATAATAGATAAAGGTATGAAATACAGACATAATAGATATTATAGATATAGGTATAAAATATGGACAAAATAGATGTAATAGACATTGGTATAAAGTATTGACATAATAGATATAATAGATATCGGTATAAAATATGGACATAAAAGATATAATAGATAGGGGTATAAAATATGGATATAATAGATATAGGTAAAAAATATCGATATAATAGATATAATAGATATAGGTGTAAAATACAGTTATAATTGATATAGGTATAAAATATAGATATAATAGATATAATAGATATAGGTATAAAATATAGATATAATAGATATAATTATAAAATATAAATATAATAGATATAATAGATAAAGGTATAAAATATAGATATAAGATATCGATATAAAATATAGTTATAACAGATATAGGTATATCATGTAGATATAATAGATATAATAGATATAGGTAAAAAATATAGACATAATAGATATAATAGATATAGGTATAAAATATGGACATAATAGATATAATAGATACAGGTACAAATATAGATATAATAGATATAGGTATAAAATATAGAAATAATAGATATAATAGATACAGGTATAAAAAAAGATGTAATAGATACACGTATAAAATATAGACAATAGATAAAATAGATATATGTAAAAAATATAGATATAATAGATATAATGGATATAGGTATCAAATATAGACATAATAGATATTGGTATAAAATATAGATATAGTGGATATAATGGATATAGGCATGAAAAATAGACATAATAGATATAATAGATATAGGTATAAAATATAGACATAATAGATATAATAGATGAGGATATAAAATATAGACATAATAGATATAGGTATAAAGTATAGACACAATAGATATAATAGATATAGGAATAAAATATAGACATAAGAGTTGTAGTAGATGAAGGTATAAAATATAGACATAATATATATAATAGATATAGGTATAAAATACAGACAGAATAGATATGGGTATAAAATACAAACATAATAGATAAAATAGATATAGGTATAAAATATAGACATAATAGATGTAACAAATATAGGTATAAAATAGAGACATAATAGATTTGATGGATATAGGAATAAAATATAGACATAAAAGATATAATAAACATAGGTATAAAATATAGACATAATAGACATAATAGATATAGGTATAAAATATAGATATAATAGATATAATAGATATAGGTATAAAATATAGATATAATAGATATAATTATAAAATATAAATCTAAAAGGTATGATAGATATAGGTATTAAATATAGACATAAGAAATATAGGTATAAAACATAGCTATAATAGATATAGGTATAAAATATAGTTATATTAGATATAATAGATAGAGGTATAAATTATAGACATAATAGATATAATAGATATAGGTAAAAAATATAGACAAAATAGTTATAGGTATAAAATATAGACATAATAGATATAATAGATATAGGTATAAAATATATTGAAAATAGATATAACAGATATCGGTATAAAATATAAACATAATAGATATAATAGATATAGGTATAAAATATAGACATAATAGATATAATAGATATAGGTATAAAATATATTCATAATAGATATAGGTATAAAATGCAGACATAATAGATATAATAGATACAGATATTAAATACAGACATAATAGATATTGGTATAAAATATAGACATAAGAAATATAGGTATAAAATATAGACATAATAGCTATAGGTATAAAATATAGACATAATAGATATAATAAATATAGGTATAAAATATAGACTTAATAGATATAGGTATACAATATAGACATAATAGGTTTAATAGATATAGGTATAAAATACAGACATAATAGACATAATAGATATAAGTAAAAAATATAGGCAGAATAGATATAGGAATAAAATACAGGCATCGTAGATATAATAGATACAGGTATAAAATATACACAAAATAGATATAATAGATATAGGTATAAAGTATAGACATTATAGATATAGGTATATAATATAGACATAATATAATAGATAGAGGTATAAAATATAGACATAATAGATATACGTATAAAATATAGACATAATAGATATAATAGATATAGGTATAAAATATAGATATAAAAGATATAACAGAGGTATAAAATATAGACATAATAGATATAATAGATAAAGGTATAAAATATAGACATTATAGATATAGGTATAAAATACAGAAATAATGACATAGGTAAAAAATATAGATATAATATATATAATAGATATAGGTAAAAAATGAAGACATAATAGATATAGTTATAAAATACAGACATCATAGATATAGGTATAATATATAGACATAATAGATATACCTATAAGACATACATAACAGTTATAATAGATATAGGTATAATATATAGACCTAACAGATATAATAGATATCGTTATACAATATAGCCATAATAGATGTGATACATATAGGTATAAAATATAGACATAACAGATGTAGGTACAAAATATTGACATAATAGATATAATAGATATAGTTATACAATATAGACATAACAGTTATAATAGACACAGGTATAAAATATAGACATAATAGATATAGGTACAATATTTAGACATAATAGCTATAATAGACATAGGTATAAAATATAGACATAATAGATATAATAGATACAGGCAAAAAACAGAGACATGATAGATATAATAGATATAGGTATAAAATATAGACATAATAGATACAGGTATAAAATATAGACATAACAGATATAATAGATAAAGTTATAAAATATAGATATAATAGATAAAGGTATAAACTATAGATATAATAGAAAAAATAGATATACGTATAAAATATAGATATAATTGATATAGTCATACAATATAGATATAATAGATATAATAGATACTGGTATAAAATATAAATATAATAGATATAATTACAAAATATAAATCTAATCGATATAATAGATATAGGTATTAAATATAGATGTAAGAAATATAGGTATAAAATGTAGTTATAATAGTTATAGGCATAAACTGTAGACATAAGAAATATAATAGATATAGGTATAAAATATAGACATAATAGATATAATAGATGTAGTTATACTATATAGACACAATAGACATAATAGATGTAGGCATAAAATATAGACATAATAGATATAATAGATATAGGTAAAAAATATAGATATAATAATTATAATAGATATAGGTATGAAATATAGACATAATAGATATAATAGGAATACGTTTAAAATGAAGACATAATTTATATAATAGATATAGGTATAAAATATAGACATAATGGATATAATAAATATAGGTATAAAATGTGGACATAATATATATAGTAGACACAGGTATAAAATATAGACATAATAGATATAGGTATTAAATACAGACATAATAGATATAATAGATATAGGTATGAAATATGGATAGAATAGATATAGGTATAAAATACAGACACAATAGATATAATAGATATAGTTATAAAATATTGACATAATAGATATAATAGATATAGGTATACAATATGAACATAATAGATAAAATCGATATAGGTGTAAAATATAGACATAGTAGATATCGGTATAAAATATAGACATAATAAATATAATAGTTATAGGTATAAAATATAGACATATATATAATAGATATAGGTATAAAATATAAACATAATAGATATAATATTGATGGGTATAAAATATAGACGTAATGGATATAATAGATATAGGTGTAAAATATAGACATAGTAGATATAATAGATATAGGTATAAAATATAGAAATAATAGATATAATAGATATAGTTATAAAATATAGACATAATAGATAGAATAGATATATGTATAAGATATAGACATAATCGATATAGTAGATATAGGTATAAAATATAGACATAATAGATACAATAGATATAGGTATGAAATATAGACATAATAGATATAATAGATACAGATGTAAAATATAGACAAAATAGATATAATAGTTATAGGTGTAAAATATAGATATAATAGATATAGATATAAAATATATACATAATAGATTTCATAGATATAGGTATAAAATATAGACTTAATAGATATAACAGATATAGGTATAAAATATAGACATAATAGATAAAATAGACATAGGTATAAAATATAGACATAATAGATATAGGCATAAAATATAGACAAAATAGATATAGATATAAAATATAGACATATATATAATAGATATAGGTATAAAATATAAACATAATAGCTATAATAGAGATGGTTATAAAATATAGACGTAATAGATATAGGTATTAAATATAGACATAATAGATATAATAGAAATAGGTATAAAATATAGACATAAAATGTATAATAGACATAGGTATAAATTATAGACATAATAGATATAACAGATATAGGTATAAAATATAAACATAATAGATATAATAGAGATCGGTATAAAATATAGACGTAATAGATATAATAGATATCGGTGTAAAATATAGGCATAGTAGATATAATAGATATAGGTATAAAACATACACATAATGGATATAATAGATATAGGTACAAAATATAGACATAATAGATATAGGTATAAAATATACACAAAATATACAGGGATAAAATGTAGACATAGATATAATAGATATAGGTATAAAATATAAACATAATAGATATAACAGAGATGGGTATAAAGTATAGACGTAATAGGTATAATATATATAGGTGTAAAATATAGACATAGTATATATAATAGATATAGGTATAAAATATAGACATAATGATATAATAGATATAGGTATAAAATATAGACATGATAGATACAATAGATATAGACATAATAGATATAATAGATATTGGTATGAAATATAGACATAATAGATATAACAGATATAGTTAATATATAGACATAATAGATATAATATATATAGGTATAAAATATAGACATAATAGATATTATAGATACAGGTATAAAATATAGACATAATAGATATAATAGATATACGTATAAAATATAGACATAGTAGATATAATAGATACAGGTACAAAATATAAAATTAATAGATACAGGTATAATATAATGATATAATGGATATAACAGATATAGGTATAAAATACAGATATAATAGATATACTAGGTACAGGTATAAAATATAGACATTATAGGTATAATAGATATAGGTATAAAATATAGACATAATACATATAATAGACACAGGTATAAAATATAGATATAATAGATATACGTATAAAATATAATCATAAAAGATAGAGTAGATATAGGTATAAAAAATAGAAATAATATATATAATAAATATACGAATAAAATATAGACATAGTAGATATAATAGATATAGATATAAAATATAGACATAATAGGTATAGGTATAAAATATGGACATAATAGATATCATAGATAGAGTTATAAAATATAGACATAATAGATATAATAGATATAGGTATCAAATATAGACATAATAGATATAATAGATAAAGGTATAAAATATAGACATAATAGATATAGGTATAAAATATAGACATAAGGGATTTAATAGATATAGTTATAAAATATAGGCATAAGGCCGGGCGCGGTGGCTCAAGCCTGTAATCCCAGCACTTTGGGAGGCCGAGACGGGCGGATCACGAGTTCAGGAGAACGAGACCCTCCTGGCTAACACGGTGAAACCTCGTCTTTACTAAAAATACAAAAAAAATAGACGGGAGAGGTGGCAGGCGCCTGTAGTCCCAGCTACTCGGAGGCTGAGGCAGGAGAATGGCTTAACCCTGGGAGGCGGAGCTTGCAGTGAGCTGAGATCTGGCCACTGCACTCCAGCCTGAGCGACAGAGCGAGACTCTGTCTCAAAAAATAAAAAATAAAAAAATAAAATAAAATATAGGCCTAAGAGTTATAATAAATATAGGTATAAAATATAGAAATAATATGAATAGGTATAAAATATAGACATAATAGATATAATAGACATAGGTATAAAATATAGACATAATAGATATAATAGACATAGGTATAAAATATAGACAAAATAGATATAATAGATACAGGTATAAAATATAGACATAATAGATATAGGTACAAAATATAGACATAAGAGATATAATAGACATAGGTATAAAATATAGACATAATAGATATAATAGACATAGGTATAAAACATAGACATAATAGATATAATAGGTATAGGAATAAAATATAGGCATAATAGATATAATAGAGGTATAAAATATAGACATAATTGATATAATTGATAGAGTTATAAAATATAGACATAATAGATATAATAGATATAGGTATGAAATACAGACATAATAGATATTATAGATATAGGTATACAATATAGCCATAATAGATGTAATTGACTTAGGTATAAAATACAGACATAATAGATATAATAGATATCGGTATAAAATATAGACATAAAAGAAATAATAGATGGGGTATAAAATATAATCACAATAGATATAGGTATAAAATATAGACATAATAGATATAGGTATAAAATATAGTCGAAATAGATACAATAAATATAGGTATAAAATATAGACTTAAAAGATATAGGCATAAAATATAGACATAATAGATATGATATAGAGAGATATAAAATATAGACATAATAGATATGATAGATATAGGTATAAAATATAGACATAATAGATATAATACATATAGGTATAAAATATAGACATAATAGATATAATAGATATAGGTATAAAATATAGACATAATAGATGTAGGTATAAAATATAGACATAATAGATATAATAGATATAGGTATAAAATATGGACATAATAGACATAATAGATATAGGTATAAAATATAGACATAATAGATAGAATAGATAGAGGTATAAAATATAAACATAATAGATATAGGTATAACATATAGACATAATAGAATAGATAGAGCTATAAAATATAGACATAATAAATATAGGTATAAAATATAGACATAATAGATATAAGAGATATAGTTATAAAATATGGACATAATAGTTATAATAGATATAGGTATAAAATATAGACATAATAGATATAATGTATATTAGTATAAAATATAGACCTAATAGATATAATAGATATAGGTAGAAAATGTAGACATAATGGATATAATAGATATAGGAATAAAATCTAGACATAATAGGTATAATAGATATACGTATAAAATATAGACATAAAAGATATACATATTGATATAAAATATAGACATAATATGCATAATAGATATATTTGTAAAATATAGACATAATAGATATAATAGATGTAGGTATAAAATATGGACATAATAGATATAATAGATATAGGTGTAAAATATAGGCATAATAGATATAATAGATAGAGGTATAAAATAAAGTCATAATAGATATAATTGGTAGAGTTATAAAATACAGATATAATAGATATAATAGATAGAGGGATAAAATATAGACATAATATGTATAATAGATATAGGTATAAAATACAGACCTAATAGATATAATAGGTATATGTATAAAATATAGACATAATAAATATAACAGATATAGGTATAAAATATAGACGTAATAGATATAGGTATAAAATAAAGACATAATAGATATAGGGATAATATATAGGCAGAATAGACACAACAGATATAGTGATACAATATAGAGATAATAGTTATAATAGATATAAGTATAAAATATAGACATAATAGGTATAGGTGTAAAATACAGACATAAAAGATATAATAGATATAGGTGTAATATATAGACATAAAAGATATAATCTGCATAGGTATAAAATGTTGACATTATAGAGATAGGTATAAAACATAGATATAATAGATACAGGTATAAAATATAGACATAATACATATGATAGATATAGGTATCAAATATAGACATAATAGATATAATAGATATAAGTATAAAATGTAGACATAATAGATATAGATATAAAATATAGACACAATACATATAATATATATAGGTATATAATATAGACATAATAGATATAGGTATAAAATATAGACATAATAGATGTAATAAATATAGGTGTAAAATATAGACATAATAGATATAATAGATATAGGTATAAAATATAGATATAATGGATATAATAGATGTAGTTATAAAATGTAGACATAATAGATATAAAGGATACAGGTATAAAGTATAGACATAATAGTTATAATTGATATAGGCATAAAATATAGTCATAATAGATATAATAGATATAGGTATAAAATATAGACATAATAGATATAGGTATAAAATATAGAAATAACAGATGTAATAGATATAGGTATAAAAAATAGACATAATAGATATAGGTATAAAATATAGATATAATAAATATAATAGATATAGGTATAAAATATAGACATAATATATATGATAGATATAGGTATAAAATATAGGCATAATAGATATCATAGACATAGGTATAAAATATAGAGATAATAGATATAGTTACAAAATACAGACATAATAGGCATAATAGAGATAGTTATAAAATATCGACGTAATAGATATTATAGATATAGGTATAAAATATAAACATAGTAGATATAATAGATATGGGTATAAAATATAGACATAATAGATATAATAGATACAGGTATAAAATACAGACATAAGAGATATAATAGATATAGGTATAAAATATAGACTTAATAGATATGATATATATAGGTATGAAATATAGACATAATAGATATGATAGATATATGAATAAAATATAGACATAATAGATATAATAGATATAGGTGTAAAATATAGACATAATAGATATAATAGATATAGGTATAAAACATACTCTGCATGTGAGATGGGTCTCCTGAATACAGCAGACTGATGGGTCTTGACTATTTATCCAGTTTGCCAGTCTGTGACTCTTAAATGGAGCATTTAGTCCATTAACATTTAAGGTTAATATTGTTATGTTTGAACTTGAACCTGCCATTATGATATTAACTGGTTATTTTGCTCGTTAGTTGATGCAGTTTCTTCCTAGCCTCGATGGTCTTTACATTTTGGCATGTTATTGCGATGGCTGGTACCGGTTGTTCCTTTCCATGTTTAGGGCTTCCTTCAGGATCTCTTGTAAGGCCATCGGTGACAGATTGGATTAAGAAAATGTGGCACATATACACCATGGAATACTATGCAGCCATAAAAAAGATTGAGTTTGCGTCCTTTGTAGGGACATGGATGCAGCTGGAAACCATCATTCTTAGCAAACTATCACAATAACAGAAAACCAAACACCGCATGTTCTCACTCATAGGTGGGAACTGAACAATGAGATCACTTGGACTCGGGAAGGGGAACATCACGCACTGGGGCCTATCATGGGGAGGGGGGAGGGGGGAGGAGGGAGGGATTGCATTGGGGAGTAATACATGAGATAAATGATAAATTGATGGGTGCTGACGAGTTGATGGGTGCAGCACACCAACATGGCATAAGTATACATATGTAACAAACCTGCAGGTTATGCACATGTACCCTAGAACTTAAAGTATAAAAAAAAAAAAAAAGAACATAGACATAACAGATATAGTAGATACAGGTATAAAATATAGATATAATAGATATAGCTATATAATACAGATATAATAGATATAATAGATGTACGTATAAAAAATAGATATGATAGATACAGGTGTAAAATATAGACAACAGATATAATAGATATAGGTATAAAATATAGATATAATACATATAATTATAAAACATAAATATAATATATATAATAGATATAGGTATAAAATATAGATATAATATATATAGGTATAAAATATAATTATAATATTTGTAGGTATAAAATATAGATATAATAGATATAATAGATATATGTATAAAATATAAACATAATAGATATAATAGATACAGGTATAAAATATATATATAGATATAATGGATACAGGTATCAAATATAGATATAATAGATATAGGTAGAAAATATAGATATAGTGGATATAATAGATATAGGTATAAAATATACACATAATACATATAATAGTTATAGGAATAAAACATAGAAAAATATAGTCATAATAGATATAATAGATATTGGTATAAAATATAGACATAATAGATATAGGTATAAAATATAGACATAATAGATATAATAGATATAGGTATAAAATATAGACATAAGAGTTATAATAGATATAGGTATAAAATATAAACATAATAGATATAATCGATATAGGTATAAAATGTAGACATAAGAGATATAGGTATAAAATATAAACATAATAGATATAATAGATACAGGTAAAAAATATAGACATAAGAGATATAATAGGTATAGGTATAAAATATAGACATAATAAATATAATCGATACAGGTGTAAAATATAGACATAATATTTATAGGTATAAACTATAGACATAATAGATATAATAGATACCGGTATAAAATATAGACATAATACATACAAATGATATAGGTATAAAATATAGACATAATAGATACAATAGATATAGGTATAAAATATAGACATACAAGATATAATAGATATAGGTATAAAATATAGACATAATAGATATGATAAATATAGGTATAAAATATAGACATAATAGATATGATAGATATAGGGAAAAAATATAGATATAAGAGATATAATAGATATAAGTATAAAATATAGACATAATAGATATAATAGGTACAGGTACAAAATATAGATATAATAGATATAGGTATAAAATGTAGATATAATAGATATAATAGATATATATGTATAAAAAATAGATATAATGGATACAGGTATAAAATATAGACATAATAGATATGGGTTTAAAATATAAACATAATAGATATAATAGATATAGGCATGAAATATAAACATAAGAGATATAATTGATATAGGTATAAAATATAGACATAATGAATATAATCGATACAGGTATAAAATATAGACATAATAGATATAGGTATAAAGTATACACATAATAGATATAATAGATATAGGTATTAAATATAGACATAATAGATATAGGTATAAAATATAGGCATAATAGATATAGGTATAAAATACAGACATAATAGATATAATAAATATAGGTTTCAATATAGACTTATTATGTATAGGTATAAAATATAGACATAATAGATATAATATATAGGAATAAAATATAAACATAATAGACATAATAGATATAGGTATAAAATATAGACATAATAGATATAATAGATATAGATATAAAATATAGGCATAATAGATATACTAGATAGAGGTATAAAATATAGACATAATAGATATAATTGATAGAGTTATAAAATATAGACATAATAGATATAATAGATATAGGTATAAAATATAGACATAATAGATATAGGTATAAAATATAGACAGAATAGATAAAATAGATATAGGTATGAAATACAGACATAATAGATATTATAGATATAGTTATAAAATATAGACAAAATAGATGTAATAGACATAAGTATAAAATATAGACATAATAGATATAATAGATATCGGTATAAAATATAGACATAAAAGATATAATAGATAGGGTTATAAAATATAGATATAATGGATATAGGTATGAGATATCGATATAATAGATATAATAGATATACGTTTAAAATGTAGATTTAATAGATATAGGTATAACATATAGATATAATAGACATAATAGATATAGGTATAAAATATAGATGAAATAGTTATAATTATAAAATATAAATATAATAGATATAATAGATAAAGGTATAAAATATAGATATAATAGATATCGGTATAAAATATAGCTATAATAGATATAGGTATAAAATATAGACATAATATATATAATAGATATAGTATCAAATATAGACATAATAGATATAATAGATATAGGTATACAATAGAGACATAATAGATATAATTGATATAAGTATACAATAGAGACATAATAGATATGATAGATATAGGTATGAAATACAGACATAATTGATATTATAGATGTAGGTATAAAATATAGACAAAATATATGTAATAGACATAGCTATAAAATATAGACATAATAGATAGATATAGGTATGAAATATAGACATAATAGATATAATAGAGAGAGGTATAAAATATAGACATAATAGATATAGGTATAAAATACAGACATAATAGATATAATAGATATAGGTATAAAATATAGACATAAAGACATAATAGATATACTTATAAAATATACACAGAATAAATATAATAGATATAGGTGTAAAACATATACATAATAGATATAGGTATGAAATAGAGACATAATAGATATAATACATATAGTTATAAAATATAGACGTAACAGATATTATAGATATAGGTATAAAATATACACATAATAGATATAATAGATATAGGTATAAAATGTAGACATAATAGATATAGCAGATATAGGTAAAAAATATAGATATAATGGTTATAGGTATAAAATATGGTTATAATAGATATAGGTTTAAAGTGTAGATATAATAGTTATAATAGTTATAGGCATAAATTATGGACATAATAGGTATGATAGATATATGTATAAAATATAGATATAATAGATATAATGGATATAGGTATCAAATATCGATATAATAGGTATATGTATAAAATATAGATATAGTGGATATAATAGATATAGGCATAAAATATAGACATAATAGATATAATAGATATAGGTATAAAATATAGACATAAGAGGTATAATAGATATAGGTATAAAATATAGACATAATAGATATAATAGAGGTAGAAAATATAGACATAATAGATATGGGTATGAAATATAAACATAATAGATACAATAGATATAGGTATAAAATATAAACATTAGAGATATAATATACATAGGCATAAATATAGACATAATAAATATAATCGATACAGGTATAAAATATAGACATAATAGATATAGGTATAACGTATAAACATAATAGATATAATAGATATAGGTATAAAATACAGACATAATAGATATAACAAATATAGCTATAAAATAGAGACATAAGAGATTTGATAGATATAGGTATAAAACATATACATAATAGATATAATAGATATAGGTATAAAATATAGACATAACAGATATAATAGACATAGGTATAAAATATAGACGTAATAGATATAGGTATAAAATATAGACATAATAGATATAATAGATATAGGTATTAAATATAGACATAATAGATATAGGTATAAAATATTGACATAATAGATATACGTATACAATAGAGACATAATAGATATAATAGATATAGGTATAAAATATAGACATATTAGATATACGTATAAAATATACACATAATATATATAATAGATATAGGTATAAAATATAGACATAATACATATAATAGATATAGGTATACAATATAGACATAATAGATATAATATATATAAGTATAAATTATAGACATTATAGACATAATATAGTTATAAAATATAGACATAATAGATATAGGTATGAAATATAGGCATAATAGCTTAATTGAATTCATATCACATTCTCCTGATTCCTACTTTTTTGTACTCTTTATGTTTTCCATAATTTATTTCTGGTTTTCTAAACAAGTCTACTTCTCAGTTTTCTTCACTGCCCCCTTTATGTCTCTTAAAACTAGTTCCCTCAAGTTCCATTTAGTCCTCTTCTCACCCAAAATGCTCCTTGGAAGGCTTCATCCACTGCCGTGGCATCTATATGCTGGTAAGTTAAGTTCTTCCCATTTCACAGTTAAATGGCAATGCCATCCTCCCAGTCACTCAAACAAAAAACCTGTTAAGTTAGACAGGACACATTCATTTTCTTCTCTTTCATCCTTTTCTTCCTACTCTGCATTTCCTTAGCCATCAAGTCCTGTGGCGTTTATCTCCCACATCTTTATATCATTGCCATGATTTTACTTTGGGTCCAAATTCTGATAACGTGGATTACCGTCACAGTTTTCTGATTAGATTCTCTGTTTCCAGTCTGTTTTCCTGCCAATACATCTTCCACCCTTCTGCCAAGCTGATGTTTCTAAAACACAAATCTGATCGTGCCATTTCTCTGCTTCAAATGCTTCAGTGGCTTTCATGCTTTTCAGAATTAATTACAAAATTGGCACACTGGCACCCAAACCTCAACAGGTTCTGCCCTCCATCTTTCCCTGTCCATACTGCACATTATCCCTTTTTAGGTCTTGAGCTCATTTAAGCATCAAAGAAAACAGAAAAAAAAAAAAAGAAATATAGGCATAATAGATATAATAGAGGTATAAAATATAGACATAATAGATGTAATTGATAGAGTTATAAAATATAGACATAATAGATATAATAGAGGGATAAATATAGACATCATAGATATAATAGATATAGGTAAAAAATACAGACATAATAGATATAATAGATATAGGTATAAAATATAGACATAATAGATATAATAGAAATATGTATAAAATATAGGTATAATAGATATAGATATAAAATATAGCTATAATAGATATAATAGATATAGGTATAAAATATAGACATAATAGATATAATATATATTGGTATAAAATAGAGACATAATAGATTTGATATAGGTATAAAATATAGACATAATAGATATAATAGACATAGGTATAAAATATAGACATAATAGATATAATAGATATAGGTATAAAATAAAGACATAATAGATATAGGTATAAAATATAGACATAATAGATATAATAGATATAGGTATGAAATACAGATATAAGAGATATCATAGATATAGGTATAAAATATAGACACAATAGATGAAATAGACATAGGTATAAAATATAGACATAATAGATACAATAGATATCGATAAAATATATAGACATAAAAGATGTAATAGATACGGGTATAAAATATAGACACAATAGATATAGGTATAAAATATAGACATAATAAATATAGGTATAATATTTAGACATAATAGATATAATAGATATAGGTATAAAAAATAGACATAATAGATATATTAGATATAGGTATAAAATATACACATACTAGATATAACAGACACAGGTATATAATATAGATATAATAGATATAAGCATAAAATATAGATATAAAAGATAAAATAGACATACGTTTAAAAAATAGATATAATAGATACAGGTATAAAATACAGACAATAGATATAATAGATATAGGTTTAAAATATATACATAATAGCTATAACAGTAAAGTTATAAAACATAGACATAATAGATATAATAGATTTAGGTATAAAATATACACATAACAGATATAATAGATATAGGTATAAAATATAGATAAATAGATATAATACATATAGGTATAAAATATAGACACAATAGATATAATAGATATAGGCATAAAATATAGATATAATAGGTATAATAGATATAGATATATAATATAGATATAAGAGATATAGGTATAAAATATAGATATAATAGATATAATAGATATAGGTATAAAATATAGATATAATATATAAAATAGATATAGATATAAAATATAGATATAATAGATATATACGTATAAAATATAGATATTATGGATATAATAGATAGACGTATAAAATAAAGATATAACAGATATCGCTATGAAATATATACACAACACATGTAGATATAGGTATAAAATAAAGATATAATAGATATAGGTACAAAAAATAGAGATAATAGATATAATATATATAGGTATAAAATATACACATAATAGATGTAATAGATATAGATATAAAATATAGACATAATAGATACAATAGATATAGGTATAAAATATAGACATAATAGATATAATAGATAAAGGTATAAAATATAGACATAATAGATATAATATTTATAGGTATAAAATATAGACATAAGAGATATAATAGATATAGGTATAAAATGTAGACATAATAGATATAATAGATATAAGTATAAAATATAGACATCACAGAAATAATGGATATAGGTATAAAATGTAGACATAAAAGATATAATAGATATACGTATAAAATATAGACATAATAGATATAATAGATACAGGTTTAATATATAGACAATACATATAGAGATAAAAAATATAGAAAATAGATATAATAGATATAGGTATCAAATATAAACATAATAGATATAGGTATAAAATATAGACATAATAGATACCATAGATATAGGTATAAAATATGGAAATAATAGATATAGGTATCAAATATAGATATAATAGATAAAGGTATAAAATATGGATATAATATATATTATTGATATAGGTATAAAACATGGATGTCATAGATACAGATATTGGTATAAAATATAGATATAACAGATATAATGGATATAGGTATAAAATATAGATATAATAGATATAGGTATAAAATATAGTTATAATAGATATAATAGTTATAGCTATAAAATATAGATATAATAGATATAATACACACAGGTATAAAAATTAGATATAATAGATATAGGTATAAAATATAGATATAATGGATATAATAGATGTAGGTATAAAATATAGACATAATAGATATAATATAGTGATAAAATAGAGTCATAATAGTTATAGGTATAAAATATAGACATAATAGATATAATAGATATAGGTATAAAATGTGGATATAATATATAAAATAGATACAAGTATAAAACATAGACATCATAGATATAATAAATATAGGTATAAAATGCAGACATAAAAGATATAATAGATATAGGTATAAAATATAGACATAATTGATATAATAGATATAGGTTTAAAATATAGACAATACATATAGAGATAAAAAATATAGAAAATAGATATAATAGATATAGGTATCAAATATAAACATAATAGATACAGTTATAAAAAATATAGACATAATAGATACCATCGATAAAGGTATAAAATATGGACATAATACATATAGGTATCAAATATAGATATAATAGATATAGGTATACAATATGGATATCATAGATACAGATATTGGTAATAAATATAGATATAACAGATCCAATAGTTATAGGTATAAATATAGATATAATAGATAAAGGTATACAATATAGTTATAATAGATAAAATAGATATAGTTATAAAATATAGACATAATTGATATAATACACATAGTTATAAACAATAGATATTATAGACATAGGTATAAAATATAGATATAAAGGATATAATAGATGTAGGTATAAAATATAGACATAATAGATATAATAGATATGGGTATTAAATATAGACATAATAGATATAATAGATACGGGTATAAAATATAGATATAAGTGATATACGTATAAAATAGAGACAAAATTGATATAATAGATAAAGTTATGAAATATAGACATAAAAGATATAATAGATATAAACATAATACATATAATAGTTATAGGTATAAAATATAGACATAATAAATATATTAGATATAGGTATACAATATAGACATAATAGATATAATAGACAGTTATAAAATCTAGACATCATAGATAAAATAGACATAGGTATAAAATATACTAATAAGAGATGTAGGTATAAAATATAGATATAATATATATAATAGTTATAGGTATAAAATAATGACATAATAGATACAGGTATAAAAACCAGAGATCATTGATATAGGTATAAAATATAGACATAATAGATATACTGATAAAATATAGACATAACAGTAATAATAGATGTAGGTATAAAATATAGACATAATAGATACAATAAATAGACGTATAAAATATAGCCATAAGAAATATAATAGATATAGGTATAAAATATAGACATAATAGATATAGGTATAAAATATAGACATAATAGATATAATAGATATAGGTATGAAATACAGACATAATAGATATTATAGATATAGGCATAAAATATAGACTCAATAGATGTAATAGACATAGGTTTAAAATATAGACATAATAGATATAATAGATATCGGTATAAAATATAGACATAAAAGGTATAATAGATAGTGGTATAAAATATACACACAATAGATATAGGTATGAAATATAGAAATAATAAATATAGGTATAATATTTAGAAATAATAGATATAAGAGATATAGTTATAAAATATGGACATAATAGATATACTAGATATAGGTATAAAATATACACATAATAGATATAATAGACACAGGTATATAATATATATATAACAGATATAAGCATAAAATATAGATATAGTAGATAAAATAGAGGTACGCATAAAAAATAGATATAATAGATACAGGTATAAAATACAGACAATAGATATAATAGATATAGGTAGAAAATATAGATATAATAGATATTATTATAAAAAATATAAATATAATAGAAATAATTGATATAAGTAAAAAACATAGACAAAATGCATATAGGTATAAAATATGGTTACAATAGATATAGGTATAAAATATAGATAAAATAGATATAGGTATAAAATATTGACATAATAGCTATAACAGATATAGTTATGAAATATAGACATAAATGATATAATAGATTTAGGTATAAAATATAGACATAATTGATATAATAGATATAGGTATAACATATAGTTATAATGGATATAATAGATATAGGTTTAACATATAGACATAATAGATAAAATAGACATAGGTATAAAATATAGACATAATACATATAATAGATATAGGAATAAAATATACACATAATAGATATAGGTATAAAATATAGACATAATAGATATAGGTATAAAATATAGACATAATAGATATAATATATATAGGTATAAAATATAGACATAATATATAGAATAGATATAGGTAAAAAATACAGACATAATAGATATAGCTATAAAATATAGACATAATAGATATAATAGATATAGGTATAAAACATAGATATAATAAATATAATAGATATAGGTATAAAATATATACATAATAGATATAGGTATAAAATACAGACATAATAGATATAATAGATATAGGTATAAAATATACACATAATTGATATAATAGATAGGGGAATAAAATAATGACATAATAGATTTAGGTATAAAATATAGACATAATAGATACAATAGACATAGGTATAAAATATAGACACAATAGATATTATATAGGTATAAAATATAGATATAATAAATATAATAGATATAGGTATAAAATATACACATAATAGATATAATACATATAGGTATAAAATATAGACATAATTGATATAGGTATAAAATATACACATAATAGATATAATAGATACAGGAATAAAACAGAGACATAATAGATATAGGTATAAAATATAGACATAAAAGATATAATAGATACAGTTATAAAATATAGACATAATAGATATGGGTATAAAATATAGACATAAACATATAATAGATATAAGTAAAATTTACACAGAATAGATGTAATAGATATAGGTGTAAAATACAGACATAATAGATATAGATATAAATTATAGACATAATATATATAATGGATATAAATATAAAATATAGACATAATATATAGTTATGAAATGTAGACATAATAGATAAAATAGATAGAGGTGGAAAATATAGACATAATATATAGTGAGAAAATATAGACATCATAGTTATAATAGATATAGGTATAAAATATTGATATAATATATATAGGTATAGTATTTAGACATAATAGATATAATAGATATCGGTATAAAATATAGACATAATAGATATAATAGATATAGGTATAAAATATACACATAATAGATATAATAGATATAGGTATAAAATATAGACATAATAGATATAGGTATAAAATAGAGACATAATAGATATAATAGATATAGTTATGAAATATAGACGTAATAGGTACTATAGGTATAGGTATAAAATATAAACATAATATAATAGATATGGGTATAAAATATAAACATAATAGATATAATAGTTATAGGTATGAAACACAGACATAATAGATATAATAGATATAGATATAAAATATAGACATAATAGATATGATATATATAGGTATAAAATACAGACATAATAGATTTGATAGATATAGGTATAATATAGAAACATAATAGATATAATAGAAATAGGTATAAAATATAGACATAATACGTATAATAGACATAGGTATAAAACATAGACATAATAGGTATAATAGATACAGGTATAAAATATAGATAGAATAGATATAGGTATAAAATATAGATATAATAGATATAATAGATAGACATAATAGATATAATAGATATAGGTATAAAATATAGATACCATAGATATAATGGATATGGGTATCAAATATACATATAATAGATATACGTATAAAATACAGATATAGTGGATATAATATATATAGGTATGAAATATAGACATAATAGATATAATAGATATAGGTTTAAAATATAGACATGATAGATATAATCGATAAAGATATAAAATATAGACATAATAGATATAATAGATATTTGTATAAAATATAGACATATGAGACATAGATATAAAATATAGACATAATAGATATAATACATATAGGTAAAAAATATAGACATAAGACGTATCATAGATATAGGTGTAAAATATAGACACAATAGATATAATAGATATAGGTATAAAATACAGACATAATTGATATAGGTATACAATATAAACATAATAGATATCATAGATGTAAGTATGAAATATAGACATAATAGATATAATAGATATAGGTATGAAATAAAGTCATAATAGATATAGGTATAAAATATAGACATAATAGATATAATAGATATAGATATGAAATATAGACATAATAGGTATAATAGATATAGGTATAAAATATAGAGATAATAGATATAATAGATGTAGGTGTAAAATGTAGACATAATAGATATAATAGATATAGGTATAGCATATATGCATAATAGACATAATAGATAGAGATATAACATATAGACATAATAGATATAATTGATAGAGTTATAAAATATAGACATAATAGATATAATAGAAATAGGTATAACATATAGGCATAATAGAAATAATAAATACAGGTATAAAATATAGACATAATAGATATAATAGATATAGGTATCAAATATAGATATAAATAGGTATAAAATATAGTTAGATATCGGTATAAAATATAGACGTTAGAGATATAATAGATATAGGTATGAAACATAGACACAATAGATATGATATATATGGGTATAAAATATAGACATAATACATATGATAAATATAGGTAAAAAATATAGACATAATGGATATAATAGATATAGGTATAAAAAATAGACATAATAGATATAACAGATATAGGTATAAAATATAGACATAAAAGATATAGATATAAAATATAGACATAATAGATATGATAGATATAAGTATAAAATAAAGACATAATAGATATAATAGATATAGGTATGAAATATTGACATAAAAGATATAGTAGATATAGGTATAAAATACAGACATAATAGATATAATAGATATCAGTATGAAATATACACATAAAAGATACAATAGATGGGGTATAAAATATAGATATAATAGATGTAGGTATAAAATATCGATATAAACCATATAATAGATTTACCTATAATATATAGATATAATAGATATATGTATAAAATATAGATATAATAGATATACGTATAAAATATAGATATAATAAATATCATTATAAAATATAAATATAATAGATATAATAGATAAAGGTATAAAACATAGATATAAGAGATATAATAGATATAGGTATAAATTATAGCCATAATAGATATAATAGATATAGCTATAAAATATAGACATAATAGATATAGGCATAAAATATAGACATAATAGATAAAATAGATTTAGGTATAAAATATACACATAATATTCATAATAAATATAGGTATAAAATATAGACAGACATAATAGATATAGGTATAAAATATAGACATAATAGATATAATAGATATAGGTTTAAAATATACACATAACTGGTATAAAAATATAGGTATGAAATATAGACATAATAGATACAGGTAAAAAATATAGACATAATAGATATAATAGAAATAGGTACTAAATATAGACATAATAGATATAGGTATAAATATAGACATAATAGTTATAGGCATAAAATATCGACATAATAGATATAATAGATATAGGTATGAAATATAGACATCATAGATATGGGTATAAAATATAAATATAAGAGATATAATAGATATAGGTATAAAATACAGACATAAAAAATATAATCGATACAGGTATAAAATATAGACATAATAGATACAGGTATAAAGTATAGACATAATATATAGAGGTATAAAGTATAGAAATAATAGATATAGCAGATAAAGGTATAAAACATAGACATAATACGTAAAATATATTTACGTATACAATATAGACATAATAGATATAATAGATATAGGTATAAAATATAGACATAGTAGATGTAAGAAATATAGGTATGAGATAGAGACATAATAGTTTTCATAGATATAGGTATAAAATATATACATAATAGATATAATAGACATAGTTATAATATATAGACATAATAGATATAATAGATATAGGTTTAAAATATAGATATAATAGATATAGATATAAAATATAGATGTAATAGATGTAATAGATATCGGTATAAAATATAGATATAATAGATATAGTTATAAAATATAAATATAACAGATTCAAAAGATATAGGTATAAAATATAGATATAATAGATATCGGTATAACATATAGACATAATAGGTATAACAGATATAGGTATAAAATATAGACATAATAGATATAATAGATATAGGTATAAAATATAGATATAATAGATATACTAAATATAGGTACAAAATATAGATAAAATAGATATAGGTATAAAATATAGATATAATAGATATACGTATAAAAAAAGGTACAATATATATATGTATAAAATATGTATATAATAGATATAATGGATACAGATATAAAATATAGATATAACAGATAAAATAATAAAATATAAATATAATAGATATAATAGATATAGGCATAAAATATAGATATAATAGATATAGGTATAAAATACAGTTATAAGAGATATAGGTATAAAATATAGATATAACAGATATAATAGATAGAGGTACAAAATATAGACATAATAGATATACGTATCAAACATTGACATAATAGTTATAATAGACATAGGTTTAAATATAGACAAAAAAGATAAAATAGATATAGGTATAAAATACAGACATAATAGATATAGGTATAAAATATAAACATAATAGATATAATAGATATAGGTATAAAGTATAGACATAATAAATCTAATAGATATAGGTATACAATATGGACAATATTGATATAACAGATGTATGTATAAAATATAGATATAATAGATATACGTATAAAATATAGATATAATAAATATCATTATAAAATATAAATATAATAGATATAATAGATAAAGGTATAAAACATAGATATAAGAGATATAATAGATATAGGTATAAAATATAGCCATAATAGATATAATAGATATAGCTATAAAATATAGACGTAATAGATATAGGTATAAAATATAGACATAATAGATATAAGAGTTACAGGTATGAAATACAGACATAATAGATATTATAGATATAGGTATAAAATATAGACAAAATAGATGTCATAGACATAGGTATAAAATATAGACATACAGGTATAAAATATAGATATAATAGATATAATAGAAATACATATAAAAAATAGATATAATAGATACAGGTATAAAATATAGACAGTAGATATAATAGATATAGGTATATATTATAGATATAATATATATACGTATAAAATATAGTTAAAATAGATATAGGTACAGATTATAGATATAATAGATATAATAGATATAGGTATAAAATATAGACATAAAAGATATGATTGATATAGGCATAATCTATAGATATAATAGATATAATGGATATAGGTATCAAATATAGATATAATAGATATAGGTATAATATATATATATAGTGGATATAATAAATATAGGAATGAAATATAGACATAACAGATATAACATTTATAGGTATAAATATAGACATAATAGATATAATAGATACCGATATAAAATATAGACATAATACATATAATGGATATTGGTATAAAATGTAGACATAATAGATATAGGTATAAATTATAGACATAAGAGATATAATAGATATAGGTATAAAATATAGACATAATACATACAATAGATAAAGGTATAAAATATAGACATAATAGATATAATAGTTATAGGTATAAATATAGACATAATAGATATAACAAATATAGTTATAAAATAGAGACATAATAGATTTTATAGATACAGGTATAAAATATAGACTTAATGGATATAATAGACATAGGTATAGAATATAGACATAATAGATATAGATATAGGTGTGAAATATAGACATAATAGATATAGATATTAAATATAGACATAGAATATATAATGGATATAGATACAACATATAGACATAATATATAGTTATTAATATACACAAAATAGATATAATAGATATAGGGGTAAAATATAGACATAACACATAGTTATAAAATATAGACAATAGTTAAAATTGATATAGGTTTACAATATAGACATAATAGATATAGGTATAATATTCAGACATAATAGATATAATAGATATATGTATGAAATATACACATAATAGATATAATAGATATAGTAATAAAATATACACATAATAGATATAGGCATAAAATAGAGACATAATATGTATAATAGATATAGGTATGAAATATAGACATTATAGATATAGGTATAAATATAGACATAATAGATTTAATAGATGTAGGTATAAAACATTGATATAATAGATATAATAGATATAGGTATAAAATATAGACATAGTACATATAATAGATATAGGTATAAAATATAGACAAAATAGATATAATAGATAGTTATAAAATATAGACGTAATAGATATTATAGATATAGATATTAAATATAAACATAACAGATATAATAGACATGGGTATAAAACGTAGACATAATAGATATAATGGATACAAGTATAAAATATAGATGTAATATATATAGGAAAAAATATAGATATAATAGATATAATAGATAGACATAATAGATATAATAAATATAGGTGTAAAATATAGATATAAGAGATATATTGGATATGAGTATCAAATATACATATAATAGATATAGGTATAAAATATAGATATCGTGGATATAATAGATATAGGTATAAAACATAGACATAATAGATATAGGTATAAAATATAGACATAATAGATATAATAGACTAAGATATAAAATATAGACATAATAGATATAGGTATAAAATATAGACATAATAGATATAGGTATAAAATATAAACATAATAGATATTATAGATATAGGTACAAAATATAGACAAAATAGATATAATAGATATAGGTATAATTTACAGACATAATCGATATAATAGATACAGGTATAAAATATAGATATAATAGATATAAGTATAAAATATAGATATAATAGATATACGTATAAAAAATAGATATAATTGATACAGGTATAAAATATAAACAATAAATATAATAGATACAGGTATAAAATATAGATATAATAGATATAATTATAAAAATATAAATGTAATAGACATAATTGATATAGGTAAAAAACATAGAGGTAATGTATATAGGTATAAAATATGGTTATAATAGATATAGGTATAAAATATAGATATAATAGATATGAGATACAGGTATAAAATATAGACATAACAGCTATAACAGATATAGGTATAAAATATAAACATATTAGATATAATAGATATAGGTATAAAATATAGACAGAGTAGATATAATAGATATAGGTATAAAATATAGACATAATAGATATCGGTATAAAATATAGACATAATATATATAATAGATACAGGTTTAAAATATACACATAACTGGTATAAAAATATAGGTATGAAATATAGACATAATAGACATAGGTATAAAATATACACATAATAGATATAATAGATATATGTACAAGATATAGACATAATAAATGTAATAGATATAGTAATGAAATACAGACATAATTAAAATGGGTATTAAATATGGACAAAATAGATATAACAAATAAAGGTATAAAATATGGACATAATAGATACAATAGATATAGGTAAAAAAAATAGACATAATAGATATATGTATAAAATATAGACAAAATAGATATAGGTATAAAATATAGACATGGATATAATAGATATAGGTATAAAATGTAAATATAATAGATTTAATAGAGATGAGTATAAAACATAGACGTAATAGGTATAATACATATAGGTGTAAAATATAGACATAATGGATATAATAGATATAGGTACAAAATATAGACATAATAGATATAATAGAAAGAGGTATAAAATATAGGCATAATAGATATAGGTATTAAATACAGACATAATAGATATAGATATGAAATATAGACATAATAGATTTAATAGAAGTAGTTATAAATACACACATAATAGATATAATAGAAATAGGTATAAAATATATACATAATAGATATAATAGATAAGTATAAAATATAGATATAATAGATATCGGTAAAAAATATACACATTATAGATATAGGTATAAAATATAGACATAGATATAATAGATATAGGTATAAAATATAAACATAATACATATAATAGAGATGGGTATAAAATATAGATGTAATAGATATAATCGATACAGTTGTAAAATATAGACATAGTAGATATAATAGATATAGGTATAAAATCTAGACATAATAGATATAATCGATATAGGTATAAAATATAGACATAATAGATATAATAGATATAGGTATAAAATATAGTCATATTAGATATAGCTATAAAATATATACATAATAGATATAAGAGGAATAGTTATAAAATAAAGACATAATAGATATAATAGATATAGGTATCAAATATAGACATAATAATTATAATAGATATAGCTATAAAATATAGACATTATAGATAAAGGTATAAAATATAGATATAACGTTTATAATAGATATAGGTATGAAATATAGACATAAGACATATAATAGGTATAGGTATAAAATATAGACATAATAGATATAATAGATATATGTATGAGATATAGACATAATAGATATAATATCTATATGTACAAAATATAGACACAATAGATATAATAGATATATGTATAAGAGATAGACATAATCGATATAATAGATATAGGTATAAAATATAGACATAATGGATATAATAAATATAGGTATAAAATATAAACATAATAGATACAATAGATATGGTATAAAATATAGACGTAATAGATAAAGGTATAAAATACAGACATAATAGATATAATAGATATATGTATAAGATGTAGACATAATCAATATAATAGATACAGGTATAAAATATAGACATAATAGATATAGGTATAATCTTTAGACATAATAGATATAATAGATACAGGTAAAACATATAGACATAATAGATATAATAGATATACGTATAATATACACATAAAAGATATAATAGATATAGATATAAAATATAGACATAATAGATATAATAGATAGAGGTATAAAATATAGATGTAATAGATATAGGTATAAAATATAGATATAATAGATATAATAGATAGACATAATAGATATAATAGATATTGTTAAAAAATATAGATATAATAGATATAATGGATATGGGTATCAAATACACCTGTAATAGATACAGGTATCAAATATAGATATAGTGCAAATAATAGATGTAGGTATAAAATATAGACATAATAGATATAATAGATATAGGTAAACAATACAGACATAATTGATATAATAGATATAGGTATAAAATGTAGACATAATAAATATAATAGATATAGGTTTAAAATATAGACATAATAGATATAATAGATATATGAATAAAATGTAGACATAATAGATATAATAGATATAGGTATAAAATATAAAATTGTAATAGATATAAGTATAAAATATAAATATAATCGATATAATAGATATAGGTATAAAATATAGACATAATAGATATAATAGATATAGGTATTAAATATAGACTAATAGATATAATAGATATAGGTATATAATAGAGACATAATAGATATAATAGATATAAGTATAACATATAGACATAATAGATATAATAGATATAGGAATGAAATACAGACATAATAGATACTATAGATATAGGTATAAATTATAGACAAAAGAGATGTAATAGACATAGGTATAAAATATAGACATAATAGATATAATAGATATAGGTGTGAAATATAAACATAATAGATATAATAGAGAGAGGTATAAAATATAGACATAATAGATATAGGTATAAAATACAGACATCATAGATATAATAGATATAGGTATAAAATATAGACATAATAGACATAGTAAAAAATAGAGACACAAAGATATAATAAATATACGCATAAAATATACACAGAATAGATACAATAGATATAGGTGTAAAATATAGACAAAATAGATATAGATATGAAATACGGACACAATATATATAATGGATATAGATATAAAATATAGACATAATATATAGTTATAAAATATAGACATAATAGTTATAATAGATATAGATATAAAATACAGACAAAATAGATATAGGTATAAAATAGAGACATAATAGATATAATAGATACCGTTATAAAATATAGAAGTAATAGATATTATAGATATAGGTATAAGATATAAACATAATATATAATAGATATGAGCATAAAATATTGACATAATAGATATAATAGATATAGGTATGAAATACAGACATAATAGATATAATATATATAGTTATAAAATATAGACATAATAGATAGGATATATATAGGTATAAAATACACACATAATAGATATGATAGATATAGGTATAAAATAAAGACATAATAGATATAATAGATATAGGTGTAAAATATACACATAATAGATAAATTAGATATAGGTATAAAACATAGACATAATAGATAAAATCGATAGAGGTATAAAATATAGATATAATTGATATAGGTATAAAATATAGATATAATAGTTATAATATATAGACATAATAGATATAATAGATATAGGTATAAAATATCGATTTAATAGATACAATGGATATGGATATCAAATATTCATATAATAGATATAGGTAAAAAATATAGATATAGTGCTTATCATAGATATAGGTATAAAATACAGACATAATAGATATAATAGATAAAGATATGAAATATAGACATAATAAATATAATAGATATTGGTATAAAAAATAGACATAATAGATATAGGTATAAAATATAGACATAATAGATATAATAGATATAGGTATAAAATACAGACATAAGAGTTGTAATAGATATAGGTATAAAATATAGACATAGTAGATATAATAGATATAGGTATAAAATGTAGACATAATATATATAGGTATAAAATATAAACATAATAGATATAATAGGTTTAGGTATAAAATATAGAAATAATAGATATAATAGATATAGGTATAAAATATAGACATAATAGATATAAAAGATACAAGTATAAAATATAGATATAATAGATATGAGTATAAAATATAGATATAATAGATATAATAGATATACGTAAAAACAATCGATATAATAGATACAGGTATAAAATGTAGACAATAAATATAATAGATATAGGTATAAACTATAGATACAATGGATATAATTAGAAAAAATATAAATATAATAGATATTATTGATATAGGTAAAAAACATAGATATTATGTATATAGGTATAAAATATGGTTATAATAGATAGAGGTATAAAATATAGATATAATACATATAATAGATATAGGTATAAAATATAGACATAATAGCTATAACAGATATAGTTATAAAATATCGACATAACTGTTATAATAGATATAGGTATAAAATATAGACATAATAGATATAGGTACAATATTTAGACATAATAGATGTAATAGATATACGTATATAATATAGACATAAGAGATATAATAGATATAGGTATAAAATATAGACATAATAGATATAATAGGTATAGGTATAAAATATAGACACAATAGATATAATAGATATAGGTATAAAATATAGACATAATAGATATAGGTATAAAATATAGACATAATAGATATAATAGATATATGTATGAAATACAGACATAATAGTTATGATAGATATAGGTATAAAATAGAGACAAAAAAGATGTAATAGACATAGGTGCAAAATATAGACATAATAGATATAATAGATATCGGTATACAATATAGACATAAAAGATATAATAGATAGGGGTATAAAATATAGATATAATGGTTATAGTTATAAAATATCGATATAATAGACATAGTAGATATAGGTATAAAATATAGATATAATAGAAAAAAATATAAAATATAAATATAATAGATGTAATAGATAAAGGTATAAAATATAGGTATAATAGACATCGGTTTAAAAGATAGAAGAGATATAGGTATAGAATATAGATATAATAGATATAATAAATATAGGTATAAAATATAGACATAATAGATATAATAGATATAGGTATAAAATATAGACATAATAGATATAATAGATATAGGTATACAATAGAGACATAATAGATATAATAGATACAGGTACAAAATATAGATATAATAGATATAGGCATAAAATATAGATATAATGGATATAATAGACAGTGGTATAAAATATAGACATAATAGATATAATAGATATAGTTATAAAATATAGACATAATAGATATAATAGATATAGGTATACAATATAGAACTAATAGACATCATAATATAGGTACACAATATAGACATAAATTGATATAAAGATATAGTACACAATATATATATAATAGTATAGTCTAAATATAGACATAATAGATATCTTAGATAGAGGTATAATAAAGACAAAATAGATATAATGATATAGGTATAAATTATAGACATAATAGATATAGTCGATAACGGTATAAAATATAGAACATCGATAAAATAAATATATACAGCTATCAAAGATACGAATAATCCTATAAGTATAAATACAGGATATATTTAATTATAGTATGCGTATAAAAAAAAACAATAGGTATCATAGATACGTTATAAATATAGACAATAAATATAATAGTATAGGTTTAAATATAGATTAATAGATAAATTATAAAAAATTCACTAAAATGGTTAATTGATATATGTAAGAACCATAGATACAACGAATGTGTGTATAAACATATGGTTATAATAGATATAGGTATAAAATATAGATTAATATATATAATAATAGAGGTCATAACTATAGACATCATGAAATATAATGATATAGTAAAAATACAGACATAATGATATATAGAGATTTAGTTAACAACTACTAAACATAATAATATAGGGAATTAAATATAGACATAAAGCATATAATCGAAAGGTAATGTATATAGACATAATAGAATAATAGATATAGGATGCAAATAGAGACATAATAATTATAATAGAAATAGGTATAAAATATAGACTAATAGATATAATTCATATAGGTAAAAAATATATGACATAATAGATAAAAGTATAAAAATATTAATATAAAAGATAAATATAGGTCTAAATATGACGAAATAACATAATAGATATATTACAATAATAAACATATACATATGGTATGAATTAGACCATCATGACTGTAAATGTCTGTATAACCAATATACACCATCCTCGATAGAGGTGTAACCTATAAGCACACATATAGATAGATCCTATATCGTTATAAACTAGACATATTAGATCATGTTAGAAAAGTTATGATTAATAAGATATACATAATATAAGTATAATTATCAAACATATAAGACAGGTACAATCAGATAATAGTAACTAGCCGTATAAAAAATGTAGACCGAGACTAATATACGTACAAAATACACTAAATAATAACTATAAAGTAAAAACTATAGACATCGAGATCTCAGCTATATATACGATAAAATATGACATAATAGATTATACCTATAAGTTCTAAAAATATAGCATCAATAGTTATCATAATAAGGTTAAAAATACAGACATAAGAGAGCTAGGTAAAAATATAGACATAGTAGATAATAGATATAGGTATAATTATAGACCGATATAACAGTATAGGTCTAAAATAGTACTAATAGATATAGGAAAAAATACAGACATAATAGTATAATAAGATATAGGCATATGAATAGCCATAATAGATATAGGTATAAAAATATAGACATAATACGACAGATAGAGTTTACATATAGAGAACTAGTTATAATAGATATAAGTATAACATATAGACTAATAGATAGAGGTATAGAATATAGACATAATAGATATAGGTGTAAATATAGACATAATAGATATAATAATATTAAAATCAAATATAGACATAATAGATATAACAGATATAGTTATAAATAGATATAAAATAGACTCTAATAGATGTAGTATAAATATATACATAAAGAATGATATAGGTATAAAATAATATTAAACATATAATATATAGGTATAAATTATAGATATAATAGATATAGTATAAAATATGGATATAATTGATATAATACATATAGGTATAAATTAGATAGCAATATATATCTATAAAATATGATATAATGGAATAATAGATGTAGGTATAAAATACAGACATCACAGATACAATACATTGTTATATAAATATTAGACATAATATATAATAGATAAAGGTATAAAAATATAGACTAATAGATATAATAAATCCAGGTATAAAATACAGATATAAATGATATAGGTCTAAAATATAGATAAATGGTATAATAGATGTGGGTTAATATAGATATAAGAGATATACAGTATGGTTAAAACTATAGATATAATAGATAAATAGATACTGGAAAAATACAGATATCTAGATATAATTAAAAATGAAATATAATAGATATAAATATAGGTGTAAAATAGAGATACAATAGATATATGTATAAAAAAGAGTTATTATATATAGGTATAAAATATAGAATATAGTAAGATAAATAGATACAGTATAAAATATAGACATAATAGATATAATAGATAGGGTATTAATATAGACATAATATAATAAGATATAGGTATAAAATATAGACATAATAGATATAATAGATATAGATTAAAATACAGACATAACAGATCTAATACATATACTATAAAATAGACATAATAGATACAATAGATATAGATAAATATAGACAAAATAGACATAGGTACAAATATCGACATAATGATATATAATTGAGGTAATAAATATACACAATTAGCCATAATAATATAGGTATACAATATAGACAGACTTGTAGATATAGGTAATAAAATATAGACATAATGATATATCGATATAGTATAAAATATAGACATAATAGCTATTAGTAGATGTAGGTATAAATATCGGCATAATAGATATAACTGTATCGGTTATAAAAGTACCTATATAGCTAAAATAGATAAAGGTATAAAATTGGACATAATATATATAATATAGTTTAATATAGACATAATAGATAATAAGATATAGGTAAAAATAAGACCACAATAGATATTGGTATACAATATAAACATAATAGATATAATAGTATAGTTATAACAATATCGCACTAAGTATTCCTAAGATATAGGTATAAAATAACACAGAACATACTAATCGCACAGTATAAAAGATGCATAGATGATACAGTAAAAGGATATAGACATAATAGTAGTATAGTATGAAATATAACGAATAATTAATAGTATATGGATAGATATAACATGATAGATACAAGACTATATGAAATAAATACCACAAATTTGGAGATTTAAATATGAAACATATGATATAAAATATATGAACCTAATAGTAAAATAAACATTGAGTTATAAAATATGGACAGAGAGATATTATAGAAAATTATAGTTACAAATATAGACATATAGGCTAATAGATAAAATATAAAATAGGACATAAGTAGATAATAGTATGAAATAGAATATAAATAATATAATAGACATAAGTTATGAAATATCACATAACCGATATATAGACATAGGTTAAAAAGTAGACGAAAAATATAAAGATATCGGTATAAATATAGACATAATTATATTAAGTATACGTTAATCAATATACACATACATAGCTCATAATGTTAAGGTAAAAAATATAGACATAATATATATAAAGATTACGAAATAAAATGGGACTTACTAGCCATATAGATATGGAGGTATAAAAATATGACAGAATAGATATTACAGCTTAGTTCTAAAATATATACATAATAGTTATAATAGATATAGGGTTAAAAATACGACATAATGAGATATGAGTATAAAATATAGACATAGTAATTAATAGATATAGTAATAAATAGACAGATATAATAGATATAGGTATAAATATAGACGTATAGATATGTAAAAATACATCACATAATATGATATAATAGAATATAGGCATAAAATAAGAATAAGTGATTGTTATAAATATAGACTCAAAGTTACAACAAATAGTTATAACATAGTAGAGATTAATAATAATATAGATACGTAACAAATATAAACATAAATTGGGTATAAATAAGACATAATAGATATATAAAGTTAAAAATGTAGACATTAATACATTTAATTAATAATAGTCAAAACATAGCATATAGAGATTATAACAATTACATATCAAATATAGCATAATAGATATAATATATATAGCTATAAAATAGACGCAATAGATTATAATAGACTATGTATACAATAATAGACGTTTAGATATATAGATATCTATAAAATATAGAAGTAATAGTATACAGATATAGGTAAAAAATATAGAACAATATGATATCAAAGATATAGGTATGAAAATATAGACATAGAATGGATTAACAGATAAAGTATAATATAGACATATTGATATAGTCATAAATAGACGAGAAAGGTATAATATGTATAGGTATAATATACTAGATCATAAAGGTATAGGTACAAATATAGACAGTAATAGATATCATAGATATATGTATAAAATATAGACAATAGATAGAGCTAAAAATTAACATAATAGATATAATATCTAAGTTTAAAAATATAGGAACATATACATAAGATCTAGGTTAATATAGAATATAGAATGATAGTAAAAATATAGACATAAATGTATAGATATAAATATAGACTATAAAAGGTAAAAATCTGCATAAATAGATAAGTAGAAATATAATGATATAAAGATATAGATCATAAGATATAGATATAGGTAATGAAATATAGACATAATAGATATAATAGATATGAGGTATAACTAATAATATAGATCATAATCGATCAGATAATAAGTATAACAAAGGATTAAGAAAAGTAAAAGTCATATGAATGATGATAAATAGAATAATAGATATAAAGATATAGGTACCATAATAGATACTATCTATAGATAATATGACATAAAATATAGGTATAAAAAAGAGACATGAATCGGTAATCGGGTATAAATAGAGACCTAATAGGTATAAACGT
Source organism: Rhinopithecus roxellana (assembly GCF_007565055.1). Classification (NCBI taxonomy): domain Eukaryota; kingdom Metazoa; phylum Chordata; class Mammalia; order Primates; family Cercopithecidae; genus Rhinopithecus; species Rhinopithecus roxellana. The sequence continues at coordinate 61,895 of NW_022144660.1, forward strand.
AAAGGTTATAAAACATACATACATGGATCATATAGATAGAGTATAAAATATAACATAACTAGATATAGATATTCGATTATAAATTGTAACATAATAGAATAATAGATATAGTTAATACATCCAACTAATAGAGTAATAGATATAGGTATAAAAAGAGACATATAATTATAATAATATAGTATAATCATATAGACACTAATACCAGTATAGAATTAGACATAATGTAATGATATAGGTATAAATATATAACTAATAGAATCATATAATAGAGACTGGGTATAAATTCAGTATAATGATACACTATAAAATTGATAGTTATACTGTATACATAAGGATAAAGGTATACATAAACCACTTAATAGATATAGGTATGAATCTATTAATCCCATATAGTCTACCGTACTCTACGTACTAAACTCTATCATACCCTATAGCTATAAATCTAACTCTACGATAATAGAGTACCCATCGGGTCTAAATGCTTAATAGATAGTTACCAGAGCATACTACAGTATAATGGATATAGGTTAACGAACTCTAGCCTAATAGAATAATAGATATAGGAAAACACTAACTATAGACTAATAAGATATAGTCAAAATATGCAAGATGTTAGTGAAAATGAGGCATAATAGATATCGGATACGAATAGGTTAAAATTCGTAGACTATGGTCCCCTAAGCCATATTCATATATAGATTATTTATAAAATATTGACATAATAGTATATCGCTTCAACTATATCGATGACTAATAATAGATACGATAAGAATGATCTAAGATTGTATAAAATAGACATATAGTGTTATAAATAGATATAGGTACAAACTCAAGACAATAGGTAATCGATACGGTATAAATATGACATATCACTATAATAAATCTAGAAATACTAGCAAATAGATATCATCAGCATACGATATGACGATTTTAAAATATAGGCATATAGATATAGAGTTTAGGTAGTAAAATAGACCTCATTGATATATAGATGACAGGTATAAATATAGCATCAAAGGATATAGGTTAAAACTATAGATACTAGATATAATCGATATATTATAAAACATAGACATATACAATAATACATATAGGTGTAAAGATATAACCTAAGATGTAGGTATAATATATAGACATAGATATAATAGATTTATAAATATGGACATAATAATCCTACTCAGATATAGGTATAAAATACAACTAAAAGATAGCAATAATATAGTATAACAATACTACGACTAATCTGACCTTCGGTATAACTCCCTCGCCTCCTCTAGACCTCATATAATAGCTCATAGATATATTAACACAGATATCTAGACAGTATAAATATAACAGTTACGTAACAATAGAATTATCGAATTGGTAGGTATAAATACCGACATAACAGATATAAACTATAAAAGTATAAATAGATGACTTATTAGGTCGATATAACATAACTGAATATAGTAGATAATGCTTAAAATATTATCCATAATGATATAGGTATAAATACCAGAACATAATAGATTAATAGATTATTATAAATGCCGACTATATAGATCAAATAGATATGACAAACTAGATCTAGGTATAGGTAATATACTGTAGATACTAAGTGATATAGGTCCATAATACTAATGGCTAATAGTACCATGCATATACAATACCGTAGTCCCATACTACCATCATAGCAGCCTAGCTCGCATCCTCTCTCTCCCTCTCTAGGGTCTAATATAACCATAATAACACAATAGATGATTAAATTGCATTAGTATAATCACTAATAGGTTACAAATATCTCGTATAGATCAGATGTTATGAGAAGAAAGTAGTAAACTTAATAATATATAGACACATAGATCAATACTATAGGTATAAAATACAGACATAATAGATATTAATAATATAGGTAAAAATATAGATATAAATAATATATGATATAGGAAGTAAAATACAGACACTATCGATAATAATAATATAGGTATAAAATAAGATCTAATCGATACAATTATAAAATATAATACATAGGTTGTATAAAGGTAAAAAATATAAATCTAACAGATACCGGTATAAACTATAGATATACATATAATAATATACTAAATATAGATAACAATAATATCTATATTCCATACATAAAATCAGATATAATGAGTATTGGTATAAAAATAGAGGTGTCTCGATCTAGGTATAAACTATAATCGACTAGTAGCTCTAATGGAGTTTAGGTATAACTATAGGCATAATAGTATATAAGATATTGGAAAAAAATAAATAAAGATATAAAGATCTATATAATATGCGCCCTAGCCCTGGATACTCAACTAGTGGAGTCATAAACACTATACGTATGGATAAATCAGATCGGTATAAAAAATTGACTAGATATATCAACTGTATAGGTATCAAACTATCGACATAATGATCTCAATAAGACGTAGGTATAAGTCATAATTCTCAAAGAGTATAGTATAAATAGTCAGACAGTATAAGAATACCTAGACTAAAGAGAACACATAGATAAGTTTTATGAAGCATAACAGATATAATAGATAATAGTATTAATTAACATAAAGATACAATAGCATATAGACATCACTGATAATAATAGATATTGCTTTAAATATCGCCATAATATATAGGTATAAAATGGCAGACATCATAGCATAATAGAATAGGTATAAAAATAGACAAAATAGATTATAAGAGTTATCGATCTGAATATAGATATAGTAAAGATATAATACGTATAGTAATAAAATTAGTTATAAGAGCTAGTATAAAATATAGACATAATAATAATGATATAGGTAAAATAAAGGCCATAAGAGATAATAGGTATAAAATAGAGACATAACAGATATAATAGATATAGGTGTAAATTGACAAAAAGATTATAGCTT
>NW_022144661.1:0-771 GCF_007565055.1 Rhinopithecus roxellana
TGCAGTTTCTCAAAGGCTTCTTTCCAGTTTTCATCTGAGGATATTTCCTTTTTCACCATAGCCCTCAATGAGCTCCGAAATATCACTTGCAGAACACAAGATAACAGAGTTAGCAAACTGTTCCAAGAAGGGAAGGGTGGAACTCTGTGTGATGAAGACACACATCAGAAAGCAATCTCTCAAAGCTTCTCTCTAGTTATTATCTGAGGATATTTCCTTTTTCACCATGGGCCCCTATGGGCTGCCAAATCTCACTTTGCAGATTCCACGAAAAGAGTGTTGCAACTGCTTCCTGAGAACTAAGCTGTAACTCTGTGAGGGAATTCACAGATCACAAAGAAGTTTCTCAGAAAGCTTCTTTCACGTTTGAACTGATGATATTTCCTTTATCAGCGTAGGCCTCATGCGATAAAAGTTCCTTCGCAGGTTTCAAACAGTGATAATGGACTGTTGCAGGAAACATAAGTGTAACTCTGTGAGATGAATTCACACATCACCAAGAAGTTTCTAGGAAAGTTTCTTCTAGTTTTCATCTGAGGATATTTCCTTTGTCACATAAGCTTCATTGCGTTCAGAAGTATCCCATTGCAGATTTCCAGAAAACTGTCTTAGCACACTGAACACTGAAGAGAAGGTGTAACTCTGTGAGTTGCATTCACACATCGCAATGCAGTTTCTCAGAAGGCTTCTTCCAGTTTTCATCTGAGATATTTCCTTTTCCACCATAGCCCTCAATGAGCTCCATAATATCACTTTGCAGGACACAAGATA
>NW_022144662.1:0-24044 GCF_007565055.1 Rhinopithecus roxellana
AGAAGAAGTCACTGATCAGAAAGAAGATTCTCAGAAAGCTTCTTTCACGTTTTGAAATGATTAAATTCCCTTTATGAGTGTAGGCCTCAATGCGATTCAAAGAAGCCCTTCTCATGTTCCTCAAAGTCAGTGTTAATGGACTGCTCCACGAAACATAAGTGTAACTCTGTGAAATGAATTCACACATCACCAAGAGGTTTCTATGAAAGCCTCTTTCTAATTTTCATCTCAGGATATTTCCTTTGTCACCGCAATCTTCATTGGCTATGCAGTATCTAATTGCAGATTTCCAGACAACTGTGTTAACAAACTGATCACTTAAGAGAAACCTGTAAATCTGTGAGTTGCATTCACACATGGCAATGCAGTTTCCCCGAAGGCTTCTTTCCAGTTTTAATCTGAGGATATTTCCATTTTCACCATATCCCTCAAAGAACTCCCAAATATCACATTGCAGAATCCACGATAACAGTGTTAGCAAACTGTTCCAAGAAGGGAAGGGTGGAACTCTGTGTGATGAAGTCACACATCAGAAAGCAATCTCTCAGAAAGCTTCTCTCTAATTATTATGTGAGGATATTTCCTTTTTCACCATGGGCCCCTATGGGCTCCCAAATATCACTTTGCAGTTTCCACGAAAGAGTGTTAACAAACTGCTTCCTGAGGTCTAAGTTGTCAGTCTGTGAGATGAACTCACTGATCAGAAGGAAGTTTCTCAGAAAGCTTCTTTCACGTTTTGAACTGATGAAACATCCTTTATCAGCGTAGGCCTCACTGCGATCCAAGGAAGCCCTTCTCAGGTTCCTCAAAGACAGTGTTAATGGACTGCTCCACGAAACATAAGTGTAACTCTGTGAGATGAATTCTCACATCACCGAGAAGTTTCTAAGAAAGCTTCTTTGTAGTTTTCATCTGAGGATATTTCGTTTTTCACCGTAAGCTTCATTGCGCTATGAAGCATCTCATTGTAGATTTCCACACAACTGTGTTAACAAACGGATCACTGAAGAGAAACATGTAACTCTCGAGTTGCATTCACACATGGCAATGCAGTTACTCAGAAGGCTTCTTTCCAGTTTTAATCCTAGGATATTTCCTTTTTCACCATGGGCCCCCATGGGCTCCCAAATATCATTTTGCAGTTTCCACGAAAAGACTGTTAGCAAACTGCTTCCTGAGCTCTAATTTGTAAGTCTGTGAGGTGAACTCACTGATCAGACAGAAGTTTCTCAGAAAGCTTCAAACGTTATGAACTGATGAAACATCCTTTATCAGCGTAGGCCTCAATGCGATCCAAGGAAGCCATCTCAGGTTCCTCAAAGACAGTGTTAATGGACTGCTCAAATAAACCTAAGTGTAACTCTGTGAGATGAATTCACACATCACCAAGAAGTTTCTAAGAAAGCTTCTTTCTAGTTTTCATCTGAGGATATTTCCTTTGTCACCATAAGCTTCATAGCGCTATGAAGCATCTAATAGCAGATTTCCAGAAAACTGTGTTAACAAACTGATCACTGAAGGGAAACGTGTAACTCTGTGAGTTGCATTCACACATGGCAATGCAGTTTCTCAGAAGGCTTCTTTCCAGTTTTAATCTGAGGATATTTCCTTTTTCATCATAGCCCTCAATGAGCTCCCAAATATCACTTTGCAGAATCCGTGACAACAGTGATAGCAAACTGCTCCAAGAAGAGAAGGGTTCAACTCTGTGTGATGACGTCAAATATCCGAAAGCAATCCCTCAGAAAGCTTCTCTCTAGTTTTTATGTGAGGATACTTCCCATTTCACCCTCGGATCCAAAGGACTCCCAAATATCACTTTGCAGAATTCACAACAACAGTGTTTGGAAACTGTTCCAAGAAGGGAAGGGTGGGGACTCTCTGTGATGAAGTCACACATCAGAAAGCAATCTCTCAGAAAGCTTCTCTCTAGTGTAATTTGAGGATACTTCTTTTTTTCACCATGGGCCCCTATGGGATCCTAAATATCACTTTGCAGAATCCACGACAACAGTGTTTGCAACCTGTCCAAGAAGGGAAGGGTGGGACTCTCTGTGATGAAGTCACACATCAGAAAGCAATCTCTCAGAAAGCTTCTTCTCTAGTTGTAATTTGAGGATACTTCTTTTTTCACCATGGGCCCCTATGTGATCCTAAATATCACTTGCAGAATCCACGACAACAAGTGTTTGCAAACTGTTCAAGAAGGGAAGTGTGGAACTCTGTGTGATGAAGTCACACATCAGAAAGCAATCTCTCAGAAAGCTTCTCTCTAGTTATTATGTGGGGATATTTCCTTTTTCACCATGGGGCCCCTATGTGCTTCGAAATATCATTTTGCAGAATCCACGACAACAGTGTTAGCAAACTGTTCCAAGAAGGGAAGTGTGGAACTCTGTGTGATGAAGTCACACATCAGAAGGCAATCTCTCAGAAAGTTTCTCACTAGTTTTTATGTGAGGATACTTCCTTTTTCACCATGGGCCCCTATGGGATCCCAAATATTACATTTCCGAATTCATGACCACAGTGTTAGCAAACTGTTCCAAGAAGGGTAGGGTGATGAAACTCTGTGTAACGAAGTCACACATCAGAAAGCAATCTCTCATAAGTCTTCTCTCTGGTTAATATGTGTGGATATTTCCTTTTTTCAACATGGGCCCCTAAGGGCTCCGAAAGATCACTTTGCAGATTCCACGAAAAGAGTGTTAGCAATCTGCTTCCTGAGGTCTAAGTTTTAACTCTGTGAGACGAACTCACTGTTCAGAAAGAAGTTTCTCAGACGGCTTCTTTCATGTTTTGAACTGATGATATTTCCTTTATCACCGTAGGCCTCAATGCGATCCAAAGAAGCTCTTCTCAGGTTCCTCAAAGACAGTGTTATGGACTGCTCCACAAAACATAAGTGTAACCCTGTGAGATGAATTCACACATCACCAGGAAGTTTCTAAGAAAGCTTCTTTCTAGTTTTCATCTGAGGATATTTCCTTTGTCACCGTAAGCTTCATTGCGCTAATGAAGTATCTAATTGCAGATTTCCAGAAAACTGTGTTAACAAACTGATCACTGAAGAGAAACCTGTAAATCTGTGAGTTGCATTCACACATGGCAATGCAGTTTCCCAGAAGGCTTCTTTCCAGTTTTAATCTGAGGATATTTCCATTTTCACCATATCCCTCAAAGAACTCCGAAATATCACTATGCAGAATCCACGAAAACAGTGTTAGCAATCTGTTCCAAGAAGGGAAGGATGGAACTCTGTGTGATGAAGTCACATATCAGAAAGCAATCTCTCAAAAAGCTTCTCTCTAGTTTTTATGTGAGGATACTTCCTTTTTCACCATGGGCCCCTAAGGGCTCCCAAATATGACTTTGCAGAATCCACGACAAACAGTGTTAGCAAAACGGTTCCAAGAAGGGAAGGGTGGAACTCTGTGTGATGAAGTTACACATCAGAAAGCAATCTCTCAGAAAGCTTCTCTCTAGTTATTAGGTGAGGATATTTCCTTTTTCACCATAGGCCCCTTAGGGCAACTAAATATCACTTTGCAGTTTCCAAGAAAAGAGTGTTAGCAAGCTGCCTCCTGAGGTCTAAGTTGTAAGTCTGTGAGAAGAAGTCACTGATCAGAAAGAAGATTCTCAGAAAGCTTCTTTCACGTTTTGAAATGATTAAATTCCCTTTATGAGTGTAGGCCTCAATGTGATTCAAAGAAGCCCTTCTCATGTTCCTCAAAGTCAGTGTTAATGGACTGCTCCACGAAACATAAGTGTAACTCTGTGAAATGAATTCACACATCACCAAGAGGTTTCTATGAAAGCCTCTTTCTAATTTTCATCTCAGGATATTTCCTTTGTCACCGCAATCTTCATTGGGCTATGCAGTATCTAATTGCAGATTTCCAGACAACTGTGTTAACAAACTGATCACTTAAGAGAAACCTGTAAATCTGTGAGTTGCATTCACACATGGCAATGCAGTTTCCCCGAAGGCTTCTTTCCAGTTTTAATCTGAGGATATTTCCATTTTCACCATATCCCTCAAAGAACTCCCAAATATCACATTGCAGAATCCACGATAACAGTGTTAGCAAACTGTTCCAAGAAGGGAAGGGTGGAACTCTGTGTGATGAAAGTCACACATCAGAAAGCAATCTCTCAGAAAGCTTCTATCTAATTATTATGTGAGGATATTTCCTTTTTCACCATGGGCCCCTATGGGCTCCCAAAATATCACTTTGCAGTTTCCACGAAAGAGTGTTAACAAACTGCTTCCTGAGGTCTAAGTTGTCAGTCTGTGAGATGAACTCACTGATTCAGAAGGAAGTTTCTCAGAAAGCTTCTTTCACGTTTTGAACTGATGAAACATCCTTTATCAGCGTAGGCCCTCACTGCGATCCAAGGAAGCCCTTCTCAGGTTCCTCAAAGACAGTGTTAATGGACTGCTCCACGAAACATAAGTGTAACTCTGTGAGATGAATTCTCACATCACCGAGAAGTTTCTAAGAAAGCTTCTTTGTAGTTTTCATCTGAGGATATTCGTTTTTCATCCGTAAGCTTCATTGCGCTATGAAGCATCTCATTGTAGATTTCCACACAACTGTGTTAACCAAACGGATCACTGAAGAGAAACATGTAACTCTCGAGTTGCATTCACACATGGCAATGCAGTTACTCAGAAGGCTTCTTTCCAGTTTAATCCTAGGATATTTCCTTTTTCACCATGGGCCCCCATGGGCTCCCAAATATCATTTTGCAGTTCTCCACGAAAAGACTGTTAGCAAACTGCTTCCTGAGCTCTAATTTGTAAGTCTGTGAGGTGAACTCACTGATCAGACAGAAGTTTCTCAGAAAGCTTCTTAAACGTTATGAACTGATGAAACATCCTTTATCAGCGTAGGCCTCAATGCGATCCAAGGAAGCCTATCTCAGGTTCCTCAAAGACAGTGTTAATGGACTGCTCAAATAAACCTAAGTGTAACTCTGTGAGATGAATTCACACATCACCAAGAAGTTTCTAAGAAAGCTTCTTTCTAGTTTTCATCTGAGGATATTTCCTTTGTCACCATAAGCTTCATAGCGCTATGAAGCATCTAATAGCAGATTTCCAGAAAACTGTGTTAACAAACTGATCACTGAAGGGAAACGTGTAACTCTGTGAGTTGCATTCACACATGGCAATGCAGTTTCTCAGAAGGCTTCTTTCCAGTTTTTAATCTGAGGATATTTCCTTTTTCATCATAGCCCTCAATGAGCTCCCAAATATCACTTTGCAGAATCCGTGACAACAGTGATAGCAAACTGCTCCAAGAAGAGAAGGGTTCAACTCTGTGTGATGACGTCAAATATCCGAAAGCAATCCCTCAGAAAGCTTCTCTCTAGTTTTTATGTGAGGATACTTCCCATTTCACCCTCGGATCCAAAGGACTCCCAAATATCACTTTGCAGAATTCACAACAACAGTGTTTGGAAACTGTTCCAAGAAGGGAAGGGTGGGACTCTCTGTGATGAAGTCACACATCAGAAAGCAATCTCTCAGAAAGCTTCTCTCTAGTTGTAATTTGAGGATACTTCTTTTTCACCATGGGCCCCTATGGGATCCTAAATATCACTTTGCAGAATCCACGACAACAGTGTTTGCAAACTGTTCCAAGAGGGAAGTGTGGAACTCTGTGGATGAAGTCACACATCAGAAAGCAATCTCTCAGAAAGCTTCTCTCTAGTATTATGTGGGGATATTACTTTTTCACCATGGGCCCCTATGTGCTTCGAAATATCATTTTGCAGAATCCACGACAACAGTGTTAGCAACTGTTCCAAGAAGGGAAGTGTGGAACTCTGTGTGATGAAGTCACACATCAGAAGGCAATCTCTCAGAAAGTTTCTCACTATTTTTATGTGAGGATACTTCCTTTTTCACCATGGGCCCCTATGGGATCCCAAATATTACATTTCCGAATTCACGACCACAGTGTTAGCAAACTGTTCCAAGAAGGGTAGGGTGAAACTCTGTGTAACGAAGTCACACATCAGAAAGCAATCTCTCATAAGTCTTCTCTCTGGTTAATATGTGTGGATATTTCCTTTTTCAACATGGGCCCCTAAGGGCTCCGAAAGATCACTTTGCAGATTCCACGAAAAGAGTGTTAGCAATCTGCTTCCTGAGGTCTAAGTTTTAACTCTGTGAGACGAACTCACTGTTCAGAAAGAAGTTTCCTCAGACGGCTTCTTTCATGTTTTGAACTGATGATATTTCCTTATCACCGTAGGCCTCAATGCGATCCAAAGAAGCTCTTCTCAGGTTCCTCAAAGACAGTGTTAATGGACTGCTCCACAAAACATAAGTGTAACCCTGTGAGATGAATTCACACATCACCAGGAAGTTTCTAAGAAAGCTTCTTTCTAGTTTTCATCTGAGGATATTTCCTTTGTCACCGTAAGCTTCATTGCGCTATGAAGTATCTAATTGCAGATTTCCAGAAAACTGTGTTAACAAAACTGATCACTGAAGAGAAACCTGTAAATCTGTGAGTTGCATTCACACATGGCAATGCAGTTTCCCAGAAGGCTTCTTTCCAGTTTAATCTGAGGATATTTCCATTTTCACCATATCCCTCAAGAACTCCGAAATATCACTATGCAGAATCCACGAAAACAGTGTTAGCAATCTGTTCCAAGAAGGGAAGGATGGAACTCTGTGTGATGAAGTCACATATCAGAAAGCAATCTCTCAAAAAGCTTCTCTCTAGTTTTTATGTGAGGATACTTCCTTTTTCACCATGGGCCCCTAAGGGCTCCCAAATATGACTTTGCAGAATCGACGACAACAGTGTTAGCAAACGGTTCCAAGAAGGGAAGGGTGGAACTCTGTGTGATGAAGTTACACATCAGAAAGCAATCTCTCAGAAAGCTTCTCTCTAGTTATTAGGTGAGGATATTTCCTTTTTCACCATAGGCCCCTTAGGGCAACTAAATATCACTTTGCAGTTTCCAAGAAAAGAGTGTTAGCAAGCTGCCTCCTGAGGTCTAAGTTGTAAGTCTGTGAGAAGAAGTCACTGATCAGAAAGAAGATTCTCAGAAAGCTTCTTTCACGTTTTGAAATGATTAAATTCCCTTTATGAGTGTAGGCCTCAATGCGATTCAAAGAAGCCCTTCTCATGTTCCTCAAAGTCAGTGTTAATGGACTGCTCCACGAAACATAAGTGTAACTCTGTGAAATGAATTCACACATCACCAAGAGGTTTCTATGAAAGCCTCTTTCTAATTTTCATCTCAGGATATTTCCTTGTCACCGCAATCTTCATTGGGCTATGCAGTATCTAATTGCAGATTTCCAGACAACTGTGTTAACAAACTGATCACTTAAGAGAAACCTGTAATCTGTGAGTTGCATTCACACATGGCAATGCAGTTTCCCCGAAGGCTTCTTTCCAGTTTTAATCTGAGGATATTTCCATTTTCACCATATCCCTCAAAGAACTCCCAAATATCACATTGCAGAATCCCACGATAACAGTGTTAGCAAACTGTTCCAAGAAGGGAAGGTGGAACTCTGTGTGATGAAGTCACACATCAGAAAGCAATCTCTCAGAAAGCTTCTCTCTAATTATTATGTGAGGATATTTCCTTTTTCACCATGGGCCCCTATGGGCTCCCAAATATCACTTTGCAGTTTCCACGAAAGAGTGTTAACAAACTGCTTCCTGAGGTCTAAGTTGTCAGTCTGTGAGATGAACTCACTGATCAGAAGGAAGTTTCTCAGAAAGCTTCTTTCCACGTTTTGAACTGATGAAACATCCTTTATCAGCGTAGGCCTCACTGCGATCCAAGGAAGCCCTTCTCAGGTTTCCTCAAAGACAGTGTTAATGGACTGCTCCACGAAACATAAGTGTAACTCTGTGAGATGAATTCTCACATCACCGAGAAGTTTCTAAGAAAGCTTCTTTGTAGTTTTCATCTGAGGATATTTCGTTTTTCATCACCGTAAGCTTCATTGCGCTATGAAGCATCTCATTGTAGATTTCCACACAACTGTGTTAACAAACGGATCACTGAAGAGAAACATGTAACTCTCGAGTTGCATTCACACATGGCAATGCAGTTACTCAGAAGGCTTCTTTCCAGTTTTAATCCTAGGATATTTCCTTTTTCACCATGGGCCCCCATGGGCTCCCAAATATCATTTTGCAGTTTCCACGAAAAGACTGGTTAGCAACTGCTTCCTGAGCTCTAATTTGTAAGTCTGTGAGGTGAACTCACTGATCAGACAGAAGTTTCTCAGAAAGCTTCTTTCACGTTATGAACTGATGAAACATTCTTTATCAGCGTAGGCCTCAATGTGATCCAAGGAAGCCCTTCTCAGGTTCCCTCAAAGACAGTGTTATGGACTGCTCAAATAAACCTAAGTGTAACTCTGTGAGATGAATTCACACATCACCAAGAAGTTTCTAAGAAAGCTTCTTTCTAGTTTTCATCTGAGGATATTCCTTTGTCACCATAAGCTTCATAGCGCTATGAAGCATCTAATAGCAGATTTCCAGAAAACTGTGTTAACAAACTGATCACTGAAGAGAACGTGTACTCTGTGAGTTGCATTCACACATGGCAATGCAGTTTCTCAGAAGGCTTCTTTCCAGTTTAATCTGAGGATATTTCCTTTTTCATCATAGCCCTCAATGAGCTCCCAAATATCACTTTGCAGAATCCGTGACAACAGTGATAGCAAACTGCTCCAAGAAGAGAAGGGTTCAACTCTGTGTGATGACGTCAAATATCCGAAAGCAATCCCTCAGAAAGCTTCTCTCTAGTTTTTATGTGAGGATACTTCCCATTTCACCCTCGGATCCAAAGGACTCCCAGATATCACTTGCAGAATTCACGACAACAGTGTTTGGAAAACTGTTCCAAGAAGGGAAGGGTGGGACTCTCTTGATGAAGTCACACATCAGAAAGCAATCTCTCAGAAAGCTTCTCTCTAGTTGTAATTTGAGGATACTTTTTTCACCATGGGCCCCTATGGGATCCTAAATATCACTTTGCAGAATCCACGACAACAGTGTTTGCAACCTGTTCCAAGAAGGGAAGGGTGGGACTCTCTGTGATGAAGTCACACATCAGAAAGCAATCTCTCAGAAAGCTTCTCTCTAGTTGTAATTTGAGGATACTTCTTTTTTCACCATGGGCCCCTATGTGATCCTAAATATCACTTTGCAGAATCCACGACAACAGTGTTTGCAAACTGTTCCAAGAAGGGAAGTGTGGAACTCTGTGTGATGAAGTCACACATCAGAAAGCAATCTCTCAGAAAGCTTCTCTCTAGTTATTATGTGAGGATATTTCCTTTTTCACCATGGGCCCCTATGTGCTTCGAAATATCATTTTGCAGAATCCACGACAACAGTGTTAGCAAACTGTTCCAAGAAGGGAAGTGTGGAACTCTGTGTGATGAAGTCACACATCAGAAGGCAATCTCTCAGAAAGTTTCTCACTAGTTTTTATGTGAGGATACTTCCTTTTTCACCATGGGCCCCTATGGGATCCCAAATATTACATTTCCGAATTCACGACCACAGTGTTAGCAAAACTGTTCCAAGAAGGGTAGGGTGAAACTCTGTGTAATGAAGTCACACATCAGAAAGCAATCTCTCATAAGTCTTCTCTCTGGTTATATGTGTGGATATTTCCTTTTTCAACATGGGCCCCTAAGGGCTCCGAAAGATCACTTTGCAGATTCCACGAAAAGAGTGTTAGCAATCTGCTTCCTGAGGTCTAAGTTTTAACTCTGTGAGACGAACTCACTGTTCAGAAAGAAGTTTCTCAGACGGCTTCTTTCATGTTTTGAACTGATGATATTTCCTTTATCACCGTAGGCCTCAATGCGATCCAAAGAAGCTCTTCTCAGGTTCCCCAAATCCAGTGTTAATGGACTGCTCCACAAAACATAAGTGTAACCCTGTGAGATGAATTCACACATCACCAGGAAGTTTCTAAGAAAGCTTCTTTCTAGTTTTCATCTGAGGATATTTCCTTTGTCACCGTAAGCTTCATTGCGCTATGAAGTATCTAATTGCAGATTTCCAGAAAACTGTGTTAACAAACTGATCACTGAAGAGAAACCTGTAAATCTGTGAGTTTGATTCACACATGGCAATGCAGTTTCCCAGAAGGCTTCTTTCCAGTTTTAATCTGAGGATATTTCCATTTTCACCATATCCCTCAAAGAACTCCGAAATATCACTATGCAGAATCCACGAAAACAGTGTTAGCAATCTGTTCCAAGAAGGGAAGGATGGAACTCTGTGTGATGAAGTCACATATCAGAAAGCAATCTCTCAAAAAGCTTCTCTCTAGTTTTTATGTGAGGATACTTCCTTTTTCACCATGGGCCCCTAAGGGCTCCCAAATATGACTTTGCAGAATCCACGACAACAGTGTTAGCAAACGGTTCCAAGAAGGGAAGGTGGAACTCTGTGTGATGAAGTTACACATCAGAAAGCAATCTCTCAGAAAGCTTCTCTCTAGTTATTAGGTGAGGATATTTCCTTTTTCACCATAGGCCCCTTAGGGCAACTAAATATCACTTTGCAGTTTCCAAGAAAAGAGTGTTAGCAAACTGCCTCCTGAGGTCTAAGTTGTAAGTCTGTGAGAAGAAGTCACTGATCAGAAAGAAGATTCTCAGAAAGCTTCTTTCACGTTTTGAAATGATTAAATACCCTTTATGAGTGTAGGCCTCAATGCGATTCAAAGAAGCCCTTCTCATGTTCCTCAAAGTCAGTGTTAATGGACTGCTCCACGAAACATAAGTGTAACTCTGTGAAATGAATTCACACATCACCAAGAGATTTCTATGAAAGCCACTATCTAATTTTCATCTGAGGATATTTCCTTTGTCACCGCAAGCTTCATTGCGCTATGCAGTATCTAATTGCAGATTTCCAGACAACTGTGTTAACTAACTGATCACTAAAGAGAAACCTGTAACTCTATGAGTTGCATTCACGCATGGCAATGCAGTTTCTCAGAAGGCTTCTTTCCATTATAAATCTGAGGATATTTCCATTTTCACCATATCCCTCAAAGAACTCCCAAATATCACATTGCAGAATCCACGATAACAGTGTTAGCAAACTGTTCCAAGAAGGGAAGGGTGGAACTCTGTGTGATGAAGTCACACATCAGAAAGCAATCTCTCAGAAAGCTTCTCTCTAATTATTATGTGAGGATATTTCCTTTTTCACCATGGGCCCCTATGGGCTCCCAAATATCACTTTGCAGTTTCCACGAAAGAGTGTTAACAAACTGCTTCCTGAGGTCTAAGTTGTCAGTCTGTGAGATGAACTCACTGATCAGAAGGAAGTTTCTCAGAAAGCTTCTTTCACGTTTTGAACTGATGAAAATCCCTTTATGAGTGTAGGCCTCACTGCGATCCAAGGAAGCCCTTCTCAGGTTCCTCAAAGACAGTGTTAATGGACTCCACGAAACATAAGTGTAACTCTGTGAGATGAATTTCACATCACCAAGAAGTTTCTAAGAAAGCTTCTTTGTAGTTTTCATCTGAGGATATTTCGTTTTTCACCGTAAGCTTCATTGCGCTATGAAGCATCTCATTGTAGATTTCCACACAACTGTGTTAACAAACGGATCACTGAAGAGAAACATGTAACTCTCGAGTTGCATTCACACATGGCAATGCAGTTACTCAGAAGGCTTCTTTCCAGTTTTAATCCTAGGATATTTCCTTTTTCACCATGGGCCCCCATGGGCTCCCAAATATCATTTTGCAGTTTCCACGAAAAGACTGTTAGCAAACTGCTTCCTGAGCTCTAATTTGTAAGTCTGTGAGATGAACTCACTGATCAGAAGGAAGTTTCTCAGAAAGCTTCTTTCACGTTTGAACTGATGAAATCCTTTATCACATAGGCCTCAATGCGATCCAAAGAAGCCCTTCACAGGTTCCTCAAAGACAGTGTTAATGGACTGCTCCAAAACTAAGTGAACTCTATGAGATGAATTCACACATCAAGAAGTTTCTAAGAAACTTCTTTCTGTTTTCATCTGAGGATATTTCCTTTGTCACCGTAAGTTCATTGCGCTAGTATCTAATGCAGATTTCCAGAAAACTGTGATAACAACTGATCACTGAAGGAAACGTGTAACTCTGTGAGTTGCATTCACACATGGCAATACAGTTTCTCAGAAGGCTTCTTTCCAGTTTTAATCTGAGGATTTCCTTTTTCATCATAGCCTCAATGAGCTCCCAAATATCACTTTGCAGAATCCACGTGACAACAGTGATAGCAAACTGTTCCAAGAAGGAAGGGTTAACTCTGTGTGATGACGTCACATATCCGAAAGCAATCCCTCAGAAAGCTTCTCTCTAGTTTTATGTGAGGATACTTCCCTTTCCCCTCGGATCCAAAGGACTCCCAAATATCACCTTGCAGAATTCACAACAACAGTGTTTGGAAACTGTTCCAAGAAGGGAAGGGTGGGACTCTTGTGATGAAGTCACACATCAGAAAGCAAATCTTCGAAAGCTTCTCTCTAGTTGTAATTTGAGGATACTTCTTTTTTCACCAGGGCCCCTATGGGCTCCTAAATATCACTTTGCGAATCCCGACCAGCATCCCACGACAAACAGTTTTTTGCAAAATGTCAAGAAGCGGGGAAGTGTGGAACTCTGTTGATGAAGTCACACATCAAGAAAGCAATCTCTCATCGCAAAGCTTCTCTCTAGTTATTATTTGGGGTCCATATTTACTTTTTCACCATGGGCCTCTATGTGCTTCGAATATCATTTTGCCGAATCCACCGACACACAGTGTTAGCAAACTGTTTCCAAGAAGGGAATTGTGGAAACTCTGTGTGATGAAGTCACACATCAGAAGGCACTTCTCAGAACGTTCACTAGTTTTTATTTGATGATACTTCCTTTTTCACCATGGGCCCCTATGGGTATCCCAAATATTACATTTCCAATTCACGCCCACAGTGTTAGCAAACTTGTTCCAAGAAGGGTAGTAGGGTAAATTGTGTAACGCGTCACACATCAGAAAGCAATCTCTCATAAGTCTTCTCCTGTTAAATGTGTGGACTATCCTTTTTCAACATAGGGCCCCTAAGGGCTCCGAAAGATCACTTTGCCAGATTCCACGAAAACGAGTGTTAGCAATCTGCTTCCTGAGGTCTAAGTTTTAACTCTGTGAGACGAACTCACTGTTCAGAAAGAAGTTCCAGACGCTTCTTCATGTTTTGAACTGATTGATATTTCCTTTATCACCGTAGGCCTCACTGCGATCACAGAACGCTCTTTCTCAGCGTCCTCAAAGACAGTTTAATGGGATGCTCCCAAAAACATACGGTAACCCTGTCGATGAATTCCACACATCCACAGGAAGTTTCTTAAGACAGCTTCTTTTCTAGTTTTCATCTGCGGAATATTTCCTTTGTCCACCGTAAGCTTTCATTGCCCTATGGAAGCTATCTAATTGCAGCTTTCCAGGAAAAACTGTGTAACAAACCTGATCACGAAGAGAAACCTGAAATCTGTGAGTTGCATTCACACATGGCCCAAGCAGTTTCCCAGAAGGCTTCTTTCCAGTTTTAATCTGAGGATATTTCCATTTTCACCATATCCCTCCAAAGAACCGAAATATCACATGCAGCATCCACGAAAAACAGTGTTGCAATTCTGTTCCAAGACGGGAAGGATGGAACTCTGTTGATGAAGTCTCCACATATCAGAAGCAATCTCTCAAAAAGTTCTCTCTGTTTTTTGTGAGGATATTCCTTTTTCACCATGGGCCCCCCTAAGGGCTCCCAATATGACTTTGCAGAATCGACGACAACAGTGTTAGCAAACGGTTCAAGAAGGGAAGGGTGGAACTCTGTGTGAGAAGTTACACATTCAAAAAGCAATCTCTCAGAAAGCTTCTCTTAGTTATTAGGTGAGGATATTTCCTTTTTCACCATAGCCCCTTAGGGCTAAACTAAATATCACTTTGCAGTCTCCAAGAAAAGAGTGTTAGCAAGCTTGCTCCTGCATTGTCTAAGTTGTACGTCTGTGAGAAGAAGTCACTGATCAGAAAGGACACGATTCTCAGAAAAAGCTTCTTTCACGTTTGAAATGATTAAATTCCCTTTATGAGTGTAGGCCTCAATTGCGATTCAAAGAAGCCTTCTCACTGTTCCTCAATAGCCCAGTGTTTTAATGCGACTGCCTCCCAACATCAGTGTAAACTCTGGAAATGAATTCACACATCACCAAAGTTCTATGATCAGCCTCTTTCTAATTTTCATCTCAGATATTTTCTTTGCACCGCAGATCTTTCATTGGGCTATGCAGTATCTTAATTGCAGAGATTTCCAGACAACTGTGTGTACGTTAACCCAAAACTGATCACTTAAGACGAAACCGGTCTAAATCTCGTGAGTCGTGCACATTCACCACATGGCAATGCAGTTTCCCCGAAGGCTTCTTTCCAGTTTCATCTGAGGCTCTTTCCATTTCACCATATCCTCCAAAGAAACTCCCACATATCACATTGAGCATCCACGATAACAGTGTTTTTAGCAAACTGTTCCCGAAGGGAAGGGTGGTGGAACTCTGTTTGATGAAAGTCACACATTCAGAAAGCCATCTCTCAGAAAGCTTTTTTTTTCTTCTCTAATATTATGTGAGGATCTTTCCTTTTTCCCCATGGGCCCCTATGGCTCCCAAATATCACTTTGCAGTTCCCCGAAAAGAGTGTTAACAAACTGCTTCCTTGAGGTCTAAGGTGTCAGTCTGTGAGATGAACTCAATGATCCGAAGGAAGTCTTCTCAGACAGCTTCTTCACCGTTTTGACTGATGTTTGAACACATTCCTTATCCGCGTATGCCTCACTGACGATCCAAGAAGCCCTTCTCAGGTTTCCTCAAAGGACAGTGTTAATGGACTTGCTCCACGAAACATAAGGTAACTCTGGGATTGAATTCTCACATCACCGCGAAGTTTCAAGAAAGCTTCTTTGTAGTTTTCATCTGAGGATGGATATTTCGCTTTTTTCACCGTAAGCTTCCATTGCGCTCATTGAAGCATCTCATTGTAGATTTCCACCCAACTGTGTTAACAAACGGATCCTGAAGAGAATGTAACTCTCGAGTTGCATTCACACCATCTGCATGCAGTTACTCAGGAAGGCTTCTTCCAGTTTTAATCCTAGGATATTTCCTTTTTACCATGGCCCCCATCGGGCTCCCAATATCCTTTTGCAGTTTTCCCGAACAGACTGTTAGCAAACTGCTTCCTGAGCTCTTATTGTAATTCTGTGAGGTTAACTCACTGATCAGACAGAAGTCTCTCAGAAAAGCTTCCTTTACGTTATGGAACTGATGAAACCTTCTTTATCAGCGAGGCCTCAATGTGATCCAAGGAAGCCCTTTCTCAGGTTCCTCCAAGACAGTGTTAATGACTGCTCAAATAAAACCTACAGTGTAACTCTGTGAGATGAATCACACATCACCAAGAAGTTTCTAAGAAACGCTTCTTTTATAGTTTTCATCTGAGATATTTTCCTTTGTCACCATAAGCTTCATAGCGCTATGAGCATCTAATAGAGATTTCCAGAAAACTGTGTTAAACAAACTTGATCACTGAGAGCAACGTGTAACTCGTGCGTTGCATTCCACACATGGCAATGCCGTTCTCAGAAGCCTTCTTTCCAGTTTTAATCTGAGGATAATTTCCTTTTTCATTCCTAGGCCCTCACTGAGCTCCCAAAATATCACTTTGCAGAATCCGTTGACAACAGTGATAGCAAACTTGCTCCAAGAAGAGAAGGGTTCCAACTCTGTGTGATGACCGTCAAAAATATCCGAAAGCAATCCCTCAGAAAAGCTTCTCTCTAGTTTTTGTTTATGTGAGGATACTTCCATTTCACCCTCGGATCCAACGGACCCCCAGATATCCTTTGCAGAATTCACACAACAGTGTTGGAACTGTTCCAAGAAGGGAAGGGTGGGACTCTCTGGGCTGAAGTCACACATCAGAAAGGCAATCTCTCAGAAAGCTTCTTTATCTCTAGTTGTAATTTGAGGATATTCTTTTTTCACCATGGGCCCCTATGGGATCCTAATATCACTTTGCAGACATCCACGACAACGTGTTGCAACTGTTCACGACTGGAAGGGGTTGGGATCTCTGTTGATGGTCACACATCAGAAAGCAATCTCTAGAAAGCTTCTCTCTAGTTGTAATTGAGGATACTTCTTTTTTCACCATGGGCCCCTATGTGATCCTAAATATAATTTGCAGAATTCACGACACACAGTGTTTGCAAACTGTTTTCCAAGAAGGGAAGTGTGGAAACTCTGTTATGAAGTCACACACCGAAAGCAATCTCTCAGAAAGCTTCTCTCTAGTTATTATGTGAGCGATATTTCCTTTGTCACCATGGGCCCCTATGTGCTTCGAAATCTCATTTGCCCCAGAATCCACCGACAACCGTGTAGCAAAATGCTTCCAGAAGGGAAAGTGTGGAATGGAACTTCTGTGTCGATTGAAGTTCACACATCAGAAGCAATCTCTCAGAAAGTTTCTCATCGTTTTTATGTGAGGATACTTCCTTTTTCACCGTGGGCCCTATGGGATCCCAAATATTACATTTCCGAATTCAGGAAAAAACCCCCCCAACCAGTGTTAGCAAAAACTGTTCCAAGAAGGGTAGGGTTGCAACTCTGTGTAATGAAGTCACACATCGAAAGGCAATCTCTCATAATTCTTCTCTCTGGTTATTATGTGTTGGATATCCTTTTCAACATGGGCCCCTAAGGCTTCCAAAGATCACTTTGCAGATTCCACGAAAACAGGTTAGCATCTGCTTCATGAGGTCTAGTTTTTTAACTCTTGAGACGAAACTCACGTTCTTCAGAAAGAAATTTCTCAGACGCTTCTTTCATGTTTGAACTGATGCTATTCTTTATCACCGTAGGCCTCAATGGATCCAAGAAGCTCTTCTCAGGTCCCCAAATCCAGTGTTAATGGACTGCTCCACAAAACATAATTGTAACCCTGTGAGAGAATTCACCACATCACCAGGAAGTTTCTAAGAACGCTTCTTTTATTTCATCTGAGGATAATTTCCCTTTGCACCGTAAGCCTTCATTGCCGCTCTGAAGTATCTAATTGAGATTTCCAGAAAACGTCGTTAACAAACTGATCACTGAAGAGAAACTAAATTGTGAGTTTGCTTCAAAATGCAATAGTTTCCCCGAGCTTCTTTCAGTTTCATCTTGGCGGCTATTTCCATTTTCCCCAATCCTCTTCAAAGAACTCCGAAATATCACTATGCAGCAGCATCCACGAAAAAACAGTCTGTTAGCAATCTGTCCAAGACGGGAAGGATGAACTCGTGTGCTGAATACATATCAGAAAGCAATCTCTCAAAAAGCCTTCTCTCTAGTTTTTATGTGAGGATAACTTCCCTTTTTCACCAGGGCCCCTAAGGGCCTCCCAACTATGACTTGCAGAATCCACGACCAACAGTGTTAGCAAACGGTCAAGAAGGGAAATGGTTGGAACTCTGTGTGATTGGTTACACATCAGAAAGCAATCTTCAGAAAGCTTCTGCTCTCTCTAGTCTATTAGGTGAGGATATTTCCTTTTCCACCCTAGGCCCCCTTAGGGCAACTAAATATCACTTGCAGTTTCCAAGAAAAGAGTGTTAGCAAACTGCCTCCTGAGGTCTAAGTTGTAAGTCTCTGTGCGAAGAAGTCACTGATCAGAAAGAAGATTCTCAGAACGCTTCTTTCACGTTTGAAATGACTTACAATACCCTTTATGAGTGTAGGCCTCAATGCGATTCAAAGACAGCCCTTTCTCATGTTCCTCAAAGTCACGTCGTTTAATGGACTGACTCCACGAAACATAAGTGTAAACTCTGTGAAATGAATTCACACCACATCACACGAGGTTTCTATGTGAAAGCCTCTTTCTAATTTCATCTGCAGGATATTTCCCTGTCCACCGCAAGCTTCATTGCCTATGCAGTATCTAATTGCAGATTTCCGAACCTGTGTTAACAACACTGTGATCCTAAGATAAACTCTGTAACTCTGTGCGTGCATTCACACATGGCCAATGCATGTTTCCCGAAGGCTTCTTTCCAGTTTTAATTCTGAGGATATTCCTTTTTCACCATAATCCCTCAAGATCTCCCAATCTCACATTGCAGAATCCCACGATAACATTGTTAGCCACTGTTCAAAAAGGGCAGGGTGGGTGGAACTTCTGTGTGATGAAGTCACCATCAGGAAAGCAATCTCTCTCAGAAAGCCTCTCTCTAATTATTTGTGAGGATATTTCTTTTTCACCATGCGGCCCTATGTGTCCCAAATATCACTTTGCCAGTTCCACGAAAAGGAGTGTTAGTGTTAAACAAACTGCTCCTGAGTCTAAGTGTCAGTCTGTTGACGATGAACTCACTGATCCGAGGAAGTTTCTCAGAAAGTTCTTTCCGTTTGAACTGATGATGAAATTCCCCTTATGCGTTTACGCCTCACTGCGATCCAAGGAAGCCCTTCTCCGGTTCCTCAAAGACAGTGATTAATGGACCTGCTCCACGAAAACATAAGTGTAACTCTTGAGATGAATTCACACACACCAAGAAGTTCTAAGAAAGCTTCTTTGTAGTTTTCATCTGAGGATATTTCGTTTTCACCGTAAGCTTCATTGCGCTATGAAGCATCTATTGTAGATTCCAGACAACTGTGTTAACAAACGATCACTGAAGAGAAACATGTAACTCGTCGAGTTGCATTCACACATGGGCAATGCAGTTACTCAGAAGGCTTCTTTCCAGTTTTAATCCTAGGATATTCCTTTTTCACCATGGGTCCCCATGGGCTCCCAAATCTCATTTTTTGCAGTTTCCACGAAACGACTGTTAGCAAACTGCTTCCTGAGCTCTAATTTGTAAGTCTGTGCGATGAACTCACTGATCAGAAGGAAGTTTCTAGAAGGCTTCTTTCACGTTTTAACTGATGAATGAAATTTCCTTATCAACATAGGCCTCAATGCGATCCAAAGAAGCCCTTCCCAGGTTCCTCAAAGACAGTGTTAATGGAATGCTCCCCGCACCATAACTGCAAACCTCATATGAGATGAATTCAAACATCAAAAAGAAGTTTCTAAGAAAACTTTCTTTCTTTTTCCTTGAGTATCTTTCCTTTGTACCGTAATCGTCATTGCGCTACGCAGTATCTAATGCCGATTTCCAGAAAGACAAACTTTCGATAACCCAACTGATCACTGAGAGAAACGTGTACACATGTGGATTGCCATCACACATGGCCATACAGTTCTCAGACGGCTCTTTCAGTTTCATCTAAGGAAATTTGTTTTGTGACCATAGCGCAAAATACCTCCCAATATTCACTTTGCAGGCATCCCCGACAACCGTGTAGCATAATTGTCAGACGGGAAGGTGTTGTAACTTCTGTGTGATGAAGTCACAATCAGAAAGCCATTCTCAGGAGTTCTTTATGGTTCTATGTGAGGATTACTTCTTTTTCACCATGGGCCCCCTATGCGCTCCCAAATTACCTCACTTTGCAGAATCCACGGAAACTAAAATAGTGTCAGCAAAACTGCTTCCTGAGGTATAAGGTGTTTGTAAAAGTCTGTGAGATGAACTCACTGATCTAAGAAGATTCTCAGAAAAGCTCTTTCACGTTGAGCTGTGGTAATTCCTTTATCAGCAAGGTCTCTATGCGATCCAAAAAGGCCCGTCTCAGGTTCCTCAAGACAGGTTAATGGACTGCTCCACGAACATACGTGTATCTCTGTGAGATGATTCCACGCATTGACCAAGAGTTTCAAGAAAGCTTCTTTCTAGTTTCATCTGTGGCGGTTTCCTTTGTTCGTAAGCTTCATTACGCTAGAAGTATCTAATTGCAGATTTTCCGCAAAACTGTGTTTAAATTAAACTGATCACTGACGCAGAACCGTGCAATTCTGTGCGTTGCATTCAAACCATGGCCATGCAGTTTCTCAGAAGATTCTTTCACTTGAATCTGAGGATATTTCCTTTTTCACCATAGCACTCAAGCGCTCCCAATTCCACTTTACAGCATTCCCGGGAAACAGTGTTAGCAAACTGTTCCAAGAGGGACAGGGTGTGGACGCTGTGCTGATGGAAGTCACTATCCTAAAGCAATTCTCTCAGCAAGCTTCTCTCTAGGTGTTATGTGAGGATGAGGATACTTTTTTCCACGCATGGGCCCTATGGGCTCCCAAATATACCTTTGCAGAATCCACGCCGTAGTGTAGCAAAACGTTCCAGAAAGGAAGTTGTGGAACTCCATGTGATGAGTCACACATCAGAAAGCAATGTCTCAGAAGAGCTTCGCTCTATTTTATTATGTGAGGCATATTCCTTGGTCACTTGGGTCCCTAGGTGGTCCCAAATATAACTTGAATTAAAAGCAAGCGTGTTAGCAAAACTGCTTCATAGGTCTAGTTCAAATCTGTGTGACAGAACACACGCCAGATAGATAGAAGTTTCCTCAGCAAGCTACTTTCACGTTTTGAACTGATTTAAATTCCTTTATCCATGTAGGCCTCAATGCCATCCAAGAAGTGCTTCTCAGGTTTCTCAAAGTCCGTGTTAAGGACTCTGCTCCACGAAACCCAATGTAACTTGTGAGATGAATTCACACATCCCGAAATAAGTTCCTACGAATGGTTTTACTTTTTATTTTCATCTGAGGAATTCCTGTGTCACCATGCTCAATCGCTATGAAGGACTCTTATTTGGCAGCTTTCCAGAAAACGTGTTACAAACTGATCACTGAAGAGGAAGCGTTTGCTAACCTGTGTGTTGCATTCACACATGGCAAGCAGTTTCTCAGAGGCTTCTTTCAGGTTTAATCTGATGATATTTCCTTTTCACCATCGCCCTCAATGAGATCCCAAATATCACTTTGCAGAATCCAGACAACAGTGTAGACAACTTTTCCAAGAAGGGAAGGGTGGAATTCAGTGTGATAAGTCACACCATCAGAACGCAATCTCTCAGAAAGCTTCTCTCTAGTTTTTATGTGAGGCTACTTCCGTTTTCATTCATGGGCCCCTATGGGCTCCCCAAATATTCACTGCAGAATCCACTACCAACAGGGTTAGGCAAGCTGTGTTCCAAGAAATGGAAGTGGGATTCCTTGTCGTGTGAAGTCACATAACAGAAAGCAATCTCTCAGAACTCTTCTCTCTAGTTTTTTTGTGAGGATATTTTCCTTTACCTTGGGGCCCCTATTTCCTCCCAAATATCAGTCACGTTTCCCGGGAAGAGTGTTAGCAAACTGCTTCCGAGGTAAATTGTAAGTCTGTGGATGAACTCACTGATTCAGAAGAAGTTCCAGAAAGCTTCTTAACGTTTTTTGTACTGATGAAATTTCCTTTATCATCCGTAGGCCTTGATGAGATCCAAAGAAGAACTTCTCATGTTCCCTTTTCCAAACACAGTGTTGTAGACTGCTCAGGAAAACATAGGCTCTCTGTGAGATAATTCACACATTACCAAGAAGTTTCTAAGAAAAGCTTCTTTCTAGTTTTCATCTGTGGAGGTTTCCTTTGTTCTGTAAGCTTTCATTGCCCCGCTATGAAGTATCTAATGCAGATTTCCAGTTAACTGTTACGACAATGATACTGGTGCAGAGAAACGTGTTGTTGTAACCTCGTGAGTTGCATTCATTCACACATGGCCAATTTGCAGTTTCTCAGAAGCTTCTCCACTTGCATCTGAGGATATTTCCTTTTTCCCCATAGCCCTCCAATGAGCTCCCAAATACCACTTTAAGAATCCACGACAACAGTTGTTAGCACCCTTTTTCCAAGGAGGAGGTGGTGAACGTGTGTGATGAAGTCACATATTCCGAAGCAACCTCTCAGAAAGGCTTTCTCTAGGTGTATGTGAGGATACTTCCTTTTCCAGCATGGGCCCCTATGGGCTCCCAAATATCCCTTTGCAGAATCCACGACGTAGTGTTAGCAAAACTGTTCCCACGAAAGGAAAGGGTGGAATACATGTCTGGCTGAAGTCACACATCAGAAAGCAGTTATCTCAGAAAGCTTCGCTCTAGTTATTATTGTGAGGATCTTTCCTTGTCACCACGGGTCCTAGGGTGCCCTCCCAAAATATCACTTTGAAATTTACAAGAACAGTGTTAGCCAACTGCTTCCTGAGGTCTCAGCTTCCAAAAATCGTGTGACATGAACACACTGTCAGATAGACTTTTCTCAGCAAGCTACTTTCACGTTTTGAATGATGAAATTTTCCTTTTTATCACTGTATGCCTCATTCCACCAACGAAGAGCTTCTCAGGTTTCTCCAAATCAAGGTTAATGGGACTGCTCCATGAAACAAAATTGTAAACTCTTGAGATCGAACTCACACCTCCCGAGAAGTTTCTAAGAAACGGTACTTTTAGTTTCATCTGAGGATATGGATTTTCCTGTGTCACCCTATTGCTTCAATTGCGCTCTGAAGGCTCTTATTAGGACTTCAGGACCTGTGTTAACAAACTGATCGATGAAGAGAGCGTGAACCTTTGTGTTGCATTCACACATGGCAAAGCAGTCCTCAGAAGGCTTCTTTCCAGGTTTTAAATCTGAGGATATTTCCGTTTTCACCCATAGCCCTCAATGAGCTCCCAAAATATCACTTTGCAGCATCCACGACAACAGT
Source organism: Rhinopithecus roxellana (assembly GCF_007565055.1). NCBI lineage: Eukaryota > Metazoa > Chordata > Mammalia > Primates > Cercopithecidae > Rhinopithecus > Rhinopithecus roxellana. The sequence continues at coordinate 22,720 of NW_022144662.1, forward strand.
GTTAGCAACTCTCCAAGAAGCGGAGGGTGGAAACCTGCTGTGGATGAAGTCACAATCAGAAAGCTAATCTCTCAGAAAAAACTTCTCTCTAGTATTGATTGAGGATACTTCATTTTTCCCCATGGGCCTCTATGGGCTCCCAAATACACTTGCACATCCACGACAACAGTTTAGCAAACGTACCAAGAAGGGGAGGGTTGTTTGATCTGTGTGATGAATCACACATTAGCAAGCAATCTCTCGAAATCTTCTCTCTACTCATTATTGCGATAATTTCCTTTTTCACCATGGTCCCTATGGGCCTCCCAAATATCACTTTGCAGTTCCACGAAAAGAGTGTTAGCAAACTGCTTCTAGGTTAACGTTGAAAGTCTGTGAGATGACCTCCCTGATGATAAAGAAGTTTTCAGAAGCTTCTTTCAAGTTTTGAACTGATGAAATTTCCTTTATCCAGCGTTAGGCCTCAATGCGATTCAAGAAGCCCTTCTCAGGTTCCTCAAAAGACAGTGTGAATGGACTGCTCCATGAAAAATAATTAACTCCTGTGAATGGTTCACAACATCACCAAGAAGTTTCTAAGAAGGCTTCTTTCCTAGTTCATTGAGGATATTCCTTTTTCACCTTAAGCTTCTTGCCGCTTATGAAAGTATCTAATTGCAGACTTCCGAAAACTGTGTTAAGAAACTGATCACTGAAGAGAAACGTGCAACTCCGGAGTGCATTCACACCTGGCAATTGTAGTTTCTCAAGAAGGCTCTTTCCAGTTTCAATCTGGGATATTCCTGTTCACCTAGCCCTCCTAGCTCCAAGTACACTTTGCAGAATCCCACGACAACAGTGTTGTTAAGCAATTTTCCAAAGAAGGGAAGGGTGGAACTCTGTGTGTTGAAAAACCTTAAATCCATATCGTAAAGAACTCCAGAAAGCTTCTCTCTAGCTTATTATGTGAGGATACTTTCCTTTTTTCACCATTGGCCCCTTATGTGCTCTCCCAAATATCACTTTGCAGAATCCACGACAAACATTGTAGCAAAACTGTTCCACGAAGGGAAATGTGGAAAACTCTGTGTTGATGATATTCACACATCATAAAGCAATCTCTCAGAAAGTTTCTCCTCTAGTCTTTACGTGAGTGATACTTCCTTTTTTCACCATGGGTACCCAGCGGATACCAAATATCACTTGCAGTTTCCCCGAACGCTTGCTTAGCAAACTGCTTCCTGAGGTCTCTGTTTAAGTCTGTCGCCTGAATCATGATGTAAAGAGTTTTCCGAATCCTTCATCACGTTTGAACTGATGAAATTTCCTTCATCAGCTTCGGCCTA
>NW_022144663.1:0-18867 GCF_007565055.1 Rhinopithecus roxellana
TTCTCGGAAAGCTTCTTCACGTTTTGAAGTGATGAAATTTCCTTTATCAGCTAGGCCTCAATGCGATGCAAAGAAGCCCTTCTCAGGATCCTCAAAGACAGTGTTAATGGACTGCTGCACGAAACATATGTGTAACTCTGTGAGATGAATTCACACATACCAAGAAGTTTCTAGGAAAGCTTCTTTCTAGTTTTCATCTGAGGATATTTCCTTTGTCACCGTAAGCTTCATTGCACTATGAATTATCTAACTGCAGAATTCCACAAAAGTGTGTTAACAAACTGATCAATGAAGAGAAATTTGTAACTCTGTGAGTTGCATTCACACTTGGCAATGCAGTTTCTCAGAAGGCTTCTTTCCAGTTTTAATTAGAGGATATTTCCTTTTTCACCATAGCCCTCAATGAGCTCCCAAATATCACTTTGCAGAATCCACGACAACAGTGTTAGCAAACTGAACCTAGAAGGGAAGGGTGGAACTCTGTGTGATGAAGTCACACATCAGAAAGCAATCTCTCAGAAGGCTTCTCTCAAGTCATTATGGGAGGATATTTCCTTTTCATTGCCCCCTATTGGATCCCACATATCACTTTGCAGTTTCCACGAAAATAGTGTTAGCAAACTGCTTCCTGAGGTCTAAATTGTAAGTCTATGAGATGAACTCACTGATCAGAAAGAAGTTTCTCAGAAAGTTCTTTCACGTTTTGAACTGATGAAATTTCCTTTATTAGCAAAGACCTCAATGTGATCAAAAGAAGCCCTTCTCAGTTTCCTCAAAGACAGTGTTTTTGGACTGCTCCATGAAACATAAGTGTAACTCTGTGAGATGAATTCACACATCACCAAGAAGTTTCTAGGAAAGATTCTTTCTAGTTTTCATCTGAGGATATTTCCTTTTTCACCGTAAGCTTCATTGCGGTATGAAGTATCTAATTGCAGATTTCCAGAAAACTGTGTTAACAAACTGATCACGGAAGAGAAACGTGTAACTCTGTGAGTTGCATTCACACATGGCAATGCAGTTTCTCAGAAGGCTTCTTTGTAGTTTTAATCTGAGAATATTTCCTTTTTCACCATAGCCCTCAGTGAGCTCCGAAATATCACTTTGCAGAATCCACGACAACAGTTTTAGCAAACTGTTCCTAGAAGGGAAGGGTGGAACTCTGTGTGATGAAGTCACATATCAGAAAGCAATCTCTCAGAAAGCTTCGCTCTAGTTGTTATGTGAGGGTGCTTCTTTTCTCACCATGGACCCCTATGTGCTCCCAAATATCACTTTGCAGAATCCACGACAACAGTGTTAGCAAACTGTTCCAAGAAGGGAAAGTTGGAACTCTGTGTGATGAAGTCACACATCAGAAAGCAATCTCTCAGAAAGCTTCTCTCTACTTATTATGTGAGGATATTTCCATTTTCACCATGGGCCCCTATGAGCTCCGAAATATCACTTTGCATTTTCCACCAAAATAGTGTTAGCAAACTGCTTCCTGAGGTCTAAGTTGTAAGTCTGTGAGATGAACTCACTGATCAGAAAGAAGTTTCTCAGAAAGCTTCTTTCACGTTTTGTACTGAGGAAATTTCCTTTATCAGCGTAGGCCTCAATGTGATCCAAAGAAGCCCTCCTCAGGTTCCTCAAAGGCAGTGTTAATGGACTGCTCCACGAAACATAAGTGTAACTCTGTGAGATGAATTCACACATCAAGAAGAAGTTTCTCAGAAAGCTTCTTTCTAGTTTTCATCTGAGGATACTTCCTTTGTCACCGTAAGCTTCATTGCGCTATGAAGTATCTAATTGCAGATTTCCAGAAAACTGTGTTAACAAAGTGATCGCTGAAGAGAAACGTGTAACTCTGTCAGTTGCATTCACACATGGCAATGCAGTTTCTCAGGAGGCTTCTTTCCACTTTTAATCTGAGGATATTTTATTTTCACCATAGCCCTCAATGAGCTTCCAAATATCAGTTTTCAGAAACCACGACAACAGTGTTAGCAAACTGTTCCAAGAAGGGAAGGGTGGAACTCTTTGTGATGAATTCACATATCAGCAAGCAATCTCTTCGAAAGCTTCTCTCTAGTTCTTATGTGAGGATACTCCTTTTTTCACCCTGGGGCCCTATGTGCTCCCAAATATCACTTTGCAGAATCCACAACAGTGTTAGCAAAGTGTACCAAGCAAGGAAGGGTGGAACTCTGTGTGATGAAGTCACACATTGGAAATCAATCTCTCAGAAAGCTTCTCTCTAATTATTATGTGAGGATACTTCCTTTTTCACCATGGGCCCCTATGGGATCCCAAATATCACTTTGCAGAATCCACGACAACAGTGTTAGCAAACTGTTTCGAGAAGGGAAGTGTAGAACTCTGTGTGATGAAGTCACACATCAGAAAGCAATCTCTCAGAAAGCTTCTCTCTACTTTTTATGTGAGTATTCTTCTTTTTTCACCATGGGCCCCTAAGGGCTCCCAAATATCACTTTGCAGTTTCCACGAAAAGAAAGGTAGTAAACTGCTTCCTGAGGTCTAAGTTGTTAGTCTGTGAGATGAACTCACTGATCAAAAAGAAGTTTCTCAGAAAGCTTCTTTCAAGTTTTGAACTGATGAAATTTCCTTTATCAGCGTCGGCCTCAATGCGATCCAAAGAAGCCCTTCTCAGGTTCCTCAAAGACAGTGTTAATGCACTGCTCCACGAAACATAAGTGTAACTCTGTGAGATGAATTTCCACATCACCAAGAAGTTTCTAAGAATGCTTCTTTCTAGTTTTCATCTGAGGATATTTCCTTTTTCACCGTAGCTTCATTGCGCTATGAAGTATCTCATTGCAGATTTCCAGAAAACTGTGTTAACAAACTGATCAGAAGAAAAACGTGTAACTCTGTGAGTTGCATTCACACATGGCAATGCAGTTTCTCAAAAGGATTCTTTCCAGTTTTAATCTGAGGATATTTCCTTTTTCACCGTAGCCTTCCATGAGGTCCCAAATATCACTTCGGAGAATCCACAAGAGTGTTAGCAAACTGTTCCAAGAAGTGAATGGTGGAACTCTGTTTGATGAAGTCACACATCAGAAAGAAATCTCTCAGAAAGGTTCTCTCCAGTTCTTATGTGAGGATACTCCTTTTTTCACCCTGGGGCCCTACGTGCTCCCAAATATCACTTTACAGAATCCACAACAGTGTTAGCAAACTGTACCAAGAAAGGAAGGGTGTAACTCTGTGTGATGAAGTCACACATTGGAAATCAATCTCTCAGAAAGCTTCTCTCTAGTTATTATGTGAGGATATTTCCTTTTTCGCCATGTGCCCCGATGGGCTCCCAAATATCTCTTTGCAGTTTCCACGAAAAGAGTTTTAGCAAACTGCTTCCTGAGGTCTAATTTGTAAGTCTGTGAGATGAACTCACTGATCAGAAAGAAGCTTCTCAAAAACCTTCTTTCAAGTTTTGAACTGATGAAATTTCCTTTATAAGCGTAGAACTCAATGCGATCCAATGAATCCCTTCTCAGGTTCCTCAGACACGGTGTTAATGGACTGCTCAACGAAACGTAAGTGTAACTCTGAGAGATGAATTCACACATCACCAAGAAGTTTCTACGAAAGCTTCTTTCTAGTTTTCATCTGAGGATATTTTCCTCGTCACCGTACGCTTCATCGCCCTATGAAGCATCTAAGTGCACATTTCCAGAAAGCTGTGTTAAAAAACTGATCACTGAAAAGGAACGTTTAACTCTGTGAGTTGCATTCACACATGGCAATGCAGTTCCTCAGAATTCTTCTTTCCAGTTTTAAACTGCGGATGTTACCTTTTTCACCATAGCCCTGAATGAGCTCCCAAACATCACTTTGCAGAATCCACGACAACAGTGTTAGCAAACTGTTCCAAGAAGGGAAGGGTGGAAATCTGTGTGATGAAGTCACACATCAGAAAGCAATCTCTCAGAAGGCTTTCTCTAGTTATTAAGTGAGGATATTTCCTTTTTCACCATGGGCCCCTATAGGCTCCCAATATCACTGTGCGGAATCCACGACAACACTGTTAGCAAACTGTTCCAAGAAGGGAAGGGTGGAACTTTGTGTGATGAAGTCAAACTTCAGAAAGTAATCTCTCAGAAAGCTTCCCTCTAGTCATTATGTGAGATTATTTTTTTTAAACATGGGCCCCTATGGGCTCCCAAATATCAGTTTGCAGTTTCCACGAAAATAGTGTTAGGAAACTGCTTCCTGAGGTCTAAGTTGTAAGTCTGTGAGATGACCTCACCGATCAGATAGAAGTTTCTCAGAATGCTTCTTTCACTTTTTGAACTGATGAAATTTCCTTTACCAGCATAGGGTCAATGCGATCCAAAGAAGCACTTCTGAGGTTCTTCAAAGACAGTTTTAATGGACTGCTCCACGAAAAATAAGTGTAACTCTGTGAGATGAATTCACACATCCCCAAGAAGTTTCTAAGAAAGCTTCTTTCTAGTTTTTATCTGAGGATATTTCCTTTGTCACCGTAAGCTTCATTGCTCTCTGAATTATCTCATTGCAGATTTCCAGAAAACTGTGTTAACAAACCGATTACTGAAGAGAAAAGTGTACCTCTGCGAGTTGCATTCACACATGGCAATGCAGTTTCTCAGAAGGCTTCTTTCCAGTTTTAATCTGAGGATATTTCCTTTTTCACCATAGCCCTCAATGAGCTCTAAATATCACTTTGCAGAATTCACGACAACAGTGTTAGCAAACTGTTCCAACAAGGGAAGGGTGGAACTCTCTGTGATGAAGTCACACATCAGAAAGCAATCTCTCAGAAAGTTTTTCTCTAGTTATTATGTGAGGATACTTCCTTTTTCATCATGGGCCCCTATGGTTTCCCAAATATCACTTTGCAGAATCTACGACAACAGTGTTAGCAAACTGTTCAAATTATGAAAGTGTGGAACTTTTTGTGATGAAGTCACACATCAGAAAGCGATTTCTCAGAAAGCTTCTCTCTAGTTATTATATGAGAATATTTCCTTTTTCACCATGGGCCCCCATGGGCTCCCAAATATCACTTTGCAGTTTCCAGGAAAAGAGTGTTACCAAACTGCTTCCTGAGGTCTAAGTTGTAAGTCTGTGAGATGAACTCACTGATCAGAAAGAAGTTTCTCCGAAAGCTTCTTTCACGTTTTGAAGTGATGAAATTTACATTATCAGCGTAGGACTCAATGCGAACCAAAGAAGCCCTTCACAGGTTCCTCAAAGACAGTGTTAATGGACTGCTCCATGAAACATAAGTATAGCTCTGTGAGATGAATTCGCACATCACCTAGAAGTTTTGAAGAACGCTTCTATCTAGTATTCATCTGAGGATATTTTCTTTGTCACCATAAGCTTCATTGTGCTATAAAGAATCTAATTGTAGATTTCCAGAAAACTGTGTTAACAAACTTATCACTGAAAAGAAACGTGTAACTCTGTGAGTTGCATTCATACATGGCAAGCAGTTTCTCAGAAGGCTTCTTTCCAGTTTTAATCTGGGGATATATCCTTTTTCACCATAGCCCTCAATGAACTCCCAAATATCACTTTGCAGAATCCACGACAACAGTGTTAGCAAACTGTTCAAAGAAGGGATGGGTGGGTCTCTGTGTGATGAAGTCACATATCCGAAAGCAATCTCTCAGAAAGCTTCTCTCTACTTTTTATGTGACTATACTTCCTTTTTCACCCTGGGCCCCTATCGGCTCCCAAATATCTCTTTGCAGAATCCACGACAACAGTGTTAGCAAACTGATCCAAGAAGGGAAGGGGGGAACTCTGTGTGATGACGTCAAACATCAGAAAACAAACACTCAGAAAGCTTCTCTCTAGTTATTATGTGAGGATATTTCCTTTTTCGCCATGTGCCCTGATGGGCTCCAAAGTATCTCTTTGCAGTTTCCACGAAAAGAGTTTTAGCAAACTGCTTCCTGAGGTCTAATTTGTAAGTCTGTGAGATGAACTCACTGATCAGAAAGAAGCTTCTCAAAAACCTTCTTTCAAGTTTTGAACTGATGAAATTTCCTTTATAAGCGTAGAACTCAATGCGATCCAATGAATCCCTTCTCAGGTTCCTCAGACACGGTGTTAATGGACTGCTCAACGAAACGTAAGTGTAACTCTGAGAGATGAATTCACACACATCACCAAGAAGTTTCTACGAAAGCTTCTTTCTAGTTTTCATCTGAGGATATTTCCCTCGTCACCGTACGCTTCATCGCCCTATGAAGCATCTAAGTGCACATTTCCAGAAAGCTGTGTTAAAAAACTGATCACTGAAAAGGAACGTTTAACTCTGTGAGTTGCATTCACACATGGCAATGCAGTTCCTCAGAATTCTTCTTTCCAGTTTTAAACTGAGGATGTTACCTTTTTCACCATAGCCCTCAATGAGCTCCCAAATATCACTTTGCAGAATCCACGACAACAGTGTTAGCAAACTGTTCCAAGAAGCTAAGGGTGGAAATCTGTGTGATGAAGTCAAACATCAGAAAGCAATCTCTCAGAAAGCTTCTCTCTAGTTATTATATGAGTATATTTTCTTTTTCACCATGGGCCCCCGTGGGCTCCCAAATATCATTTTGCAGTTTCCACGAAAATAGTGTTAGCAAACTGCTTCCTGAGGTCTAATTTGTAAGTCTGTGAGATGAACTCACTGACCAGAAAGAAGTTTCTCAGAAAGCTTCTTTCACGTTTGGAACTGATGAAATTTCCTTTCTCAGCGTAGGCCTCATAGCGATCCAAAGAAGCCCATCTCAGATTCCTCAAAGACAGTATTCATGGACTGCTCCACGAAACCAAAGTGTAACCCTGTGAGATGAAATCACACATCACCAAGAAGTTTCTAAGAAAGCTGCTTTCTAATTTTCATCTGAGGATATTTTCTTTGTCACGGTAAGCTTCATAGCGCTATGAAGCATCTAATTGCAGATTTCCAGAAAACTGTTAACACACTGACCACTGAAAAGAAACGTGTAACCCTGTGACTTGCATTCACACATGGCAATGCAGTTTCTCAGAAGGTTTCTTTCCAGTTTTAATCTGAGGATATTTCCTTTTTCACCGTAGCCCTCAATGAGCTCCCAAATATCACTTTGCAGAATCCACGACAACAGTGTTAGCAAACTGTTCCAAGAAGGGAAAGGTTGATCTCTAGGTCATGAAGTCACATATCAGTCAGCAATCTCTCAGAAAGCTTCTCTCTAGTATTTATGTGAGGATATTTCCTGGTTCACCATGGGCCCGCCGCTATGAGCTCCCAAATATCACTTTGCAGTTTCCACGAAATGAGTGTTAGCAAACTGATTCTGAGGACAAAGCTGAATGTCTGTGAGATGAACTCACTGATCAGAAAGAAGTTTCTCAGAAAGCTTCTGTCACGTTTTAAACTGATGAAATTTCCTTTATCAGCGTAGGTGCCAATGCGATCCAAAGAAGCCCTTCTCAGGTTCCTCAAAGACAGTGTTACTGGACTGTTCCACCAAACATAAGTTTAACACTTTGAGATGAATTCACACATCACCAAGAAGTTTCTAAGAAAGCTTCTTTTTGTTTTTATCTCAGGATATTTTCTTTGTCACCGTCAGCTTCATTGCGCTATGAAGTATCTGATTGCAGATTTCCAGAAAACTGTGTTAACAAACTGATCAGTGAAGAGAAACGTGTAACTCTGTGAGTTGCATTCACACCTGGCAATGCAGTTCTCAGAAGGCTTTTTCCAGGTTTATTCTGAGGATATTTCCTTTTTCACCACAGCCCTCAAGGAGCTCCCAAATATCCTTTTGCAGAATCCACGACAACAGTGTTAGCAAACCGTTCCAAGAAGGGAAGGGTGGAACTCTGTGTGATGAAGTCACACATCAGAAAGCAATCTCTCAGAAAGCTTCTCTCTAGTTCTTATGTGAGGATACTTTTTTTTCACCATGGGCCCCATGGGCTCAGAATATCACTTTGCAGAATCCAAGACAACAGAGTTAGCAAACTGTTCCAAGAAGGGAAGGTTGGAACTCTGTGTGATGAAGTCACACATCAGAAAGCAATCTCTCAGAAAGCTTCTCTCTAGTTCTTATGTGAGGATATTTTTTTCACCATGGGCCCCTATTGGCTCCCAAATATGACTTTGCAGTTTCCACGGAAAGAGTGTTAGCAAGCTGCTTCCTGAGGTCTAAGTTTGTAAGTCTGTGAGATGAACTCACTGATCAGAAAGAAGTTTCTCAGAAAGCTTCTTTAACGTTTTGAACTGATAAAGTTTCCTTTATCATTGTAGGCCTCAATGCGATCCAAAGAAGCCCTTCTCAGGTTCCTCAAAGACAGTGTTAATTGACTGCTCCACGAAACATAAGTGTAACTCGGTGAGATGAATTCACACATCACTAAGAAGTTCTTTTTTTTTTTTTTTATATACTTTAAGTTCTATGGTAAATGTGCATAACGTGCAGGTTTCTTACATATGTATACTTATGCCATGTTGGTGTGCTGCCCCCATCAACTCGTCAGCTCCCATCAATTCATGATTTATATCATGTATAACTCCCCAGTGCCATCCCCCCTCCTCCCCCCTCCCCATGATAGGCCCAAGTGTGTGATGTGCCCCTTCCCGAGTCCATTTGATCTCATTGTTCAGTTCCCACCTATGAGTGAGAACATGCGGTGTTTGCTTTTCCCTTCTTGTGATAGTTTGCTAAGAATGATGGTTTCCAGCTGCTTCCATGTCCCTACAAAGGACGCAAACTCATCCTTTTTGTGGCTGCATAGTATTCCATGGTGTATATGTGCCACATTTTCTTAATCCAGTCTGTCACAGATGGACATTTAAGTTGATTCCAAGTCTTTGCTATTGTGAATAGTGCCGCAATAAACATACGTGTGCATGTGTCTTTGTAGTAGACTAATTTATAATCCTTTGGGTATATACCCAGTAGTGGGATGGCTGGGTCATATGGTACATCTAGTTCTAGATCCTTGAGGAATTGCCATACTGTTTTCCATAATGGTTGAACTAGTTTACAATCCCACCAACAGTGTAAAAGTGTTCCTATTTCTCCACATCCTCTCCAACAACTGTTGTTTCCTGACTTCTTAATGATTGCCATTCTAACTGGTGTGAGATGGTATCTCATTGTGGTTTTGATTTGCATTTCTCTGATGGCGAGTGATGATGAGCATTTTTTCATGTGTCTGTTGGCTGTATGAATGTCTTCTTTTGAGAAATGTCTGTTCATATCCTTTGCCCACTTTTTGATGGGGTTGTTTGTTTTTTTCTCGTATATTTGTTTGAGTTCTTTGTAGATTCTGGATATTAGCCCTTTGTCAGATGAGTAGGTTGCAAAAATTTTCTCCATTCTGTAGGTTGCCTATTCACTCTGATGGTAGTTTCTTTTGCTGTGCAAAAGCTCTTTAGTTTAATTAGATCCCATTTGTCAATTTTTGCTTTTCCTGCCCTTGCTGTTGGTGTTTTAGACATGAAGTCCTTGCCCATGCCTATGTCCTGAATGGTACTACCTAGATTTTCTTCTAGGGTTTTTATGGTATTAGGTCTAACATTTAAGTCTCTAATCCATCTTGAATTAATCTTCCTATAAGGGGTAAGGAAAGGATCCAGTTTCAGCTTTCTACTTATGGCTAGCCAATTTTCCCAGCACCATTTATTAAATAGGGAATCCTTTCCCCATTTCTTGTTTCTCTCAGGTTTGTCAAAGATCAGATGGTTGTAGATGTATGGTATTATTTCTGAGGACTCCGTTCTGTTCCATTGGTCTATATCTCTGTTTTGGTACCAGTACCATGCTGTTTTGGTTACTGTAGCCTTGTAGTGTAGTTTGAAGTCAGGTAGCGTGACGCCTCCAGCTTTGTCCTTTTGACTTAGGATTGTCTTGGCAATGCGGGCTCTTTTTTGGTTCCATATGAACTTTAAAGCAGTTTTTTCCAATTCTGTGAAGAAACTCATTGGTAGCTTGATGGGGATGGCATTGAATCTATAAATAACCTTGGGGAGTATGGCTATTTTGACGATATTGATTCTTCCTATCCATGAGCATGGTATGTTCTTCCATTTGTTTGTGTCCTCTTTGATTTCACTGAGCAGTGGTTTGTACTTCTCCTTGAAGAGGTCCTTTACATCCCCTTGTGATTTTTGCACATTAATTTTGTATCCTGAGACTTTGCTGAAGTTGCTTTTCAGCTTAAGGAGATTTTGGGCTGAGACAATGGGGTTTTCTAAATATACAATCATGTCATCTGCAAACAGGGACAATTTGACTTCTTCTTTTCCTAACTGGATACCTTAATTTCTTTCTCTTGCCTGATTGCCCTAGCCAGAACTTTCAACACTATGTTGAATAGGAGTGGTGAGAGAGGGCATCCCTGTCTTGTGCCAGTTTTCAAAGGGAATTTTTCCAGTTTTTGACCATTCAGAATGATATTAGCTGTGGGTTTGTCATAGATAGCTCTATCATTTTGAGGTACGTTCCATCAATACCGAATTTATTGAGCGTTTTTAGCATGAAGGGCTGTTGAATTTTGTCAAAAGCCTTTTCTGCATCTATTGAGACAATCATGTGGTTCTTGTCTTTGGTTCTGTTTATATGCTGGATTACGTTTATTGATTTGCGAATGTTGAACCAGCCTTGCATCCCAGGGATGAAGCCCACTTGATCATGGTGGATCAGCGTTTTGATGTGCTGCTGAATCCGGTTTGCCAGTATTTTACTGAGGATTTTTGCATCGATGTTCATCAGGGATATTGGTCTAAAATTCTCTTTTTTTGTTGTGTCTCTGCCAGGCTTTGGTATCAGAATGATGTTGGCCTCATAAAATGAGTTAGGGAGGATTCCCTCTTTTTCTATTGCTTGGAATAGTTTCAGAAGGAATGGTACCAGCTCCTCCTTGTACCTCTGGTAGAATTCAGCTGTGAATCCATCTGGTCCTGGACTTTTTTTGGTGGGTAGGCTATTAATTGTTGCCTCAATTTCATAGCCTGCTATTGGTCTATTCAGGTATTCCACTTCTTCCTGGTTTAGTCTTGGGAGAGTGTAAGTGTCCAGGAAATTATCCATTTCTTCTAGATTTTCTAGTTGATTTGCGCAAGGGCGTTTATAGTATTCTCTGATGGTTGTTTGTATTTCTGTGGGGTCGGTGGTGATATACCCTTTATCATTTTTTATTGCGTCAATTTGATTCTCTCTTTTTTCTTTATTAGTCTTGCTAGCGGTCTGTCAATTTTGTTGATCTTTTCAAAAAACCAACTCCTGGATTCATTGATTTTTGGAGGGTTTTTTGTGTCTCTATCTCCTTCAGTTCTGCTCTGATCTTAGTTATTTCTTGCCTTCTGCTAGCTTTTGAATGTGTTTGCTCTTGCCTCTCTAGTTCTTTTAATTGTGATGTTAGAGTGTCAATTTTAGATCTTTCCTGCTTTCTCTTGTGGGCATTTAGTGCTATAAATTTCCCTCTATACACTGCTTTAAATGTGTCCCAGAGATTCTGGTATGTTGTATCTTTGTTCTCATTGGTTTCAAAGAACATCTTTATTTCTGCTTTCATTTCGTTCTGTACCCAGTAGTCATTCAGGAGCAGGTTGTTCAGTTTCCATGTAGTTGAGCGGTTTTGATTGAGTTTCTTAGTCCTGAGTTGTAGTTTGATTGCACTGTGGTCTGAGAGACAGTTTGTTATAATTTCTGTTCTTGTACATTTGCTGAGGAGTGCTTTACTTAAAATTATGTGGTCAATTTTGGAATAAGTGCGATGTGGTGCTGAGAAAAATGTATATTCTGTTGATTTGGGGTGGTGAGTTCTATAGATGTCTATTAGGTCCGCTTGGTGCAGAGATGAGTTCAATTCCTGGATATCCTTGTTAACTTTCTGTCTCGTTGATCTGTCTAATGTTGACAGTGGAGTGTTGAAGTCTCCCATTATTATTGTATGGGAGTCTAAGTCTCTTTGTAAGTCTCCAAGGACTTGCTTTATGAATCTGTGTGCTCCTGTACTGGGTGCATATATATTTAGGAAGGTTAGCTCTTCCTGTTGAATTGATCCCTTTACCATTATGTAATGGCCTTCTTTGTCTCTTTTGATCTTTGACGGTTTAAAGTCTGTTTTATCAGAGACTAGGATTGCAACCCCTGCTTTTTCTTGTTCTCCATTTGCTTGGTAGATCTTCCTCCATCCCTTTATTTTGAGCCTATGTATGTCTCTGCATGTGAGATGCGTCTCCTGAATACAGCAGACTGATGGGTCTTGACTCTTTATCCAGTTTGCCAGTCTGTGTCTTTTAATTGGAGCATTTAGTCTATTAACATTTAAGGTTAATATTGTTATGTGTGAACTTGATCCTGTCATTATGATATTAACTGGTTATTTTGCTCGTTAGTTGATGCAGTCTCTTCCTAGCCTCGATGGTCTTTACATTTTGGCATGTTTTTTCAATGGCTGGTACCGGTTGTTCCTTTCCATGTTTAGGGCTTCCTTCAGGGTCTCTTGTAAGGCAGGCCTGGTGGTGACAAAATCTCTAAGCATTTGCTTATCTGTAAAGGATTTTATTTCTCCTTCACTGATGAAACTTAGTTTGGCTGGATATGACATTCTGGGTTGAAAATTGTTTTCTTTAAGAACGTTGAATATTGGCCCCCACTCTCTTCTGGCTTGGAGAGTTTCTGCCGAGAGATCTGCTGTTAGTCTGATGGGCTTCCCTTTGTGGGTAACCCGACCTTTCTCTCTGGCTGCCCTTAGGATTTTTTCCTTCATTTCAACTTTGGTGAATCTGGCAATTATGTGTCTTGGAGTTGCTCTTCTGGAGGAGTATCTTTGTGGCGTTCTCTGTATTTCCTGAATTTGAATGTTGGCCTGCCCTACTAGGTTAGGGAAGTTCTCCTGGATGATATCCTGAAGAGTGTTTTCCAACTTGGTTCCATTTTCCCCCTCACTTTCAGGCACCCCAATCAGACGTAGATTTGGTCTTTTTACATAATCCCATACTTCTTGCAGGCTTTGTTCATTTCTTTTTCTTCTTTTTTCTTTTGGTTTCTCTTCTCGCCTCATTTCATTCATTTGATCCTCAATCGCTGATACTCTTTCTTCCAGTTGATCGAGTCGGTTACTGAAGCTTGTGCATTTGTCACGTATTTCTCGTGTCATGGTTTTCATCTCTGTCATTTCGTTTATGATCTTCTCTGCATTAATTAGTCTAGCTGTCAATTCTTCCCCTCTTTTTTCAAGATTTTTAGTTTCTTTGCACTGGGTACGTAATTCCTCCTTTAGCTCTGAGAAGTTTGATGGACTGAAGCCTTCTTCTCCCATCTCGTCAAAGTCATTCTCTGACCAGCTTTGATCCGTTGCTGGCGATGGGCTGCGCTCCTTTGCAGAGGGAGATACGCTCTTATTTTTTGAATTTCCAGCTTTTCTGCCCTGCTTCTTCCCATCTCAGTGGTTTTATCTGTCTCTGGTCTTTGATGATGGTGACTTACTGATGGGGTTTTGGTATAGGTGTCCTTCCTGTTTGATAGTTTTGCTTCTGACAGTCAGAAGGACTGTCTGTTGGTCTGTTGGAGATTGCTTGAGGTCCACTCCAGACCTGTTTGCCTGGGTATCAGCAGCAGAGGTTGCCAAAGATAGAATATTGCTGAACAGCGAGTGTACCTGTCTGACTCTTCCTTTGGAAGTTTCCTCTCAGTGGTGTACTCCACCCTGTGAGTGTGGTGTGTCAGACTGCCCCTAGTGGGGGATGTCTCCCAGCTAGGCTACTCAGGGGTCAGGGACCCACCTGAGCAGACAGTCTGTCCACTCTCAGATCTCAACCTCCGCGTTGGGAGATCCACGGCTCTCCCCAAAGCTGTCAGACAGAGTCGTTCGCGTCTGCACCGGCCCCCGCTGCTTCCCCTGTTGGTCTTCAGCTGTGCGCTGTCCCCAGAGGTGGAGACTACAGAGACAGGCAGGCTTCCTTGAGCTGCTGTGACCTCCACCCAGTTCGAGCTTCCCAGCGGCTTTGTTTACCTACTTAAGCCTCAGCAATGGCAGGCGCCCCTGCCCCAGCCTCATTGCTGCCTTGCCGATAGATCGCCGCAGACTGCTGTGTTAGCAGGGAGGAAGGCTCCGTGGGCATGGGACCCTCCCGGCCAGGTGTGGGATATATTCTCCTGGTGTGCCTGTCTGCTTAAAGCGCAGTATTGGGGTTGGAGTTACCTGATTTTCCAGGTGATGTGTGTCTCAGTTCCCCTGGCTAGGAAAACGGATTCCCTTCCCCCTTGGCTTCCAGGTGAGGCAATGCCTCGCCCTGCCTCAGCTCACACTGGTCAGGATGCAGCAGCTGACCAGCACCGATGTTCCGGCACTCCCTAGTGAGATGACCCCAGTATCTCAGTTGAAAATGCAGAAATCACCGGTCTCTGTGTCGCTCCCGCTGGGAGTTGGAGAATGGAGCTGTTCCTATTCAGCCATCTTGCTCCGCCCCAAGAAGTTACTAAGAAAACTTCTTTCTAGTTTTCATCTGAGGATAGTTCCTTTGTCACCGTAAGCTTCATTGCGCTATGAAGTATCTAACTGCAGATTTCCAGAAAACTGTGTTAACAAACTGATCACTGAAGAGAAACGTGTAAATCTGAGAGTTGCATTCACACATGGCAATGCAGTTTCTCAGAACGCTTCTTTCCAGTTTTAATCCGAGGATATTTCCTTTTTCACCATAGCCCTCAATGAGCTCCCATATATCACTTTGCAGAATCCACGACAACAGGGTTAGCCAACTCTTCCAAGAAGGAAAGGGTGGAACTCTGTGTGATGAAGTCACACATCAGAAAGCAAACTCTCAGAAAGCTTCTGTCTAGTATTTATGTGAGGATACTTCCTTTCTCACCATGGGCCCCTATGGGCTCCCACATATCACTTTGCAGAATCCACGAAAATAGTGTTAGCAAACTGCTTCCTGAGGTCTAGGTTGTAAGTCTGTGAGAAGAACTCACTGATCAGAAAGAAGTTTCTCAGAAAGCTTCTTTCACGTTTTGAAATAATGAAACTTCCTTTATCAGCGTAGGCCTCATTGCAATCCAAGAAGCCCTTCTCAGGTTCCTCAAAGACAGTGTTAATGGACTGCTCCACGAAACATAAATGTAACTCAGTGAGATGAATTCACACATAACTAAGAAGTTTCTAAGAAAGCTTCTTTCTAGCTTTCATTTGAGGATATTTCCTTTGTCACCATAAGCTTCATTGCGCTATGAAGTATCTCATTGCAGATTTCCCGAAAACTGTGTTACCAAACTGATCACTGAAGAGAAACGTGTAACTCTGTGAGTTGCATTGACTCATGGCAATGCAGTTTCTCAGAAGGCTTCTTTCCAATTTTAATCTGAGGATATTTCCTTTTTCACCATAGCCCTCAATGAGCTCCCAAATATCACTTTCCAGAATCCACGACAACAGTGTTAGCAAACTGTTCCAAGAAGGGAAGGGTGGAACTCTGTGATGAAATCACACATCGGAAAGGAATCTCTCAGAAAGTTTCTCTCTAGTTATTATGTGAGGATAGTTCCTTTGTCACCATTAGCCCCTGAGGGCACCCAAATATCTCTTTGCAGAATGCACGACAACAGTGTTAGCAAACTGTTCCAAGAATCGTAGGGTGGAATTCTGTGTGATGAAGTCACACATCAGAAAGCCATCTCTCAGAAAGCTTCTCTCTAGTTATTATGTGAGGATATTCACTCATCACTGATCCTTTTTCACCATGGGCCCCTATGGGCTCCCAAATATCACTTTGCAGAATCCATGACAACATTGTTAGCAAACTGTTCCCAGAAGGGAAGGGTGGAACTCTGTGTCATGAAGTCACACATCAGAAAGCAATATCTCAGAAAGCTTCTCTCTAGTTTTTAGGTGAGGATTCTTCCTTTTTCACCATGGGCGCCTAAGGGCTCCCAAATATCACTTTGCAGTTTCCACGAAAAGAGTGTTAGAAAACTGCCTCCTGAGATCTAAGATATAAGTCTTTGAGATGATCTCACTGAGCAGAAAGAAGTTTCTCAGAAAGCTTCTTTCACGTTTTGAACTAATGAAATTTCCTTTATCGGCGTAGGCCTCAATGCGATACATAGAAGCCCTTCTCAGGTTCCTCAAAGACAGTGTTAATGAACTGCTCCACGAAACATAAGTGTAACTGGAGAGAATTCACACATCAAGAAGTTTCACGAAAGCTTCTTTGGTTTTCGTCTGAGGATATTTCCTTTGTCCCCGTAAGCTTCTTTGCGCTATGGACTATCTAATTGCAGATTTAAAGAAAACTGTGTTAACAAACTGATCACTGAAGAAACGTGTAACTCTGTGAGATGCATTCACATGGCAATGCAGTTTCTCAGAAGGCTTCTTTCCAGTTTTAATTTGAGGATATTTCCTTTTTCACCATAGCCCACAGGAGCTCCCAAATATCACTTTGCAGAATCCACGACAACAGTGTTAGCAAACTGTTACGAATTGGAGGGGGGACTCTGTGAGATGAAGTCACAATCAGAAAGCAATCTCTCAGAAAGCTTCTCTCTTTTCATGTGAGGATACTTCCTTTTTCACCATGGGCCTCTATGGGCTCCCAAATATCTTTGCAGAATCCACAACAACAGTGTTACCAAACTGTTCCAAGAGGAAGGGTGGACTCTGTGTGATGAATCACACATGAGAAAGCAATCTCTCAGAGAGCTTCTCTCTAGTTATTATGTGAGGATATTTCCTTTTTCACCTGGCCCCTATGGGCTCCCAAATATCACTTTGCAGTTTCCACGAAAGAGTGTTAGCAAATTGTTTCATGAGGTGTAAGTTAAGCCTTTGAGACGAACTCACTGATCAGAAAGTAGTTTCTCAGAAAGCTTCTTTCAAGTTTGAACTGATGAAATTTCCTTTATCAGCGTAGGCCTCATGCGATCCAAAGAAGCCCTTCTCATTTCCTCAAAGACAGTGTTAATGGACTACTCCACGAACGTAAGTGTAACTCTGTGAGATGAATTCACATATCACCAAGAAGTTTCTCAGAAAGCTTCTTCTAGTTTTCATCTGAGGATATTTCCTTTGTCACCGTAAGCTTCACTGCACTATCAAGTATCTAATTGCAGATTTCCAGAAAACTGTGTTAACAAACTATCACTGAAAGAAACGTGTAACTCTGTGAGGTGCATTCACACATGGCAATGCAGTTTTCAGAAGGCTTCTTTCCAGTTTTAATATGAGGATATTTCCTTTTTCACCATAGCCCTCATGAGCTCCAAATATCACTTTTCAGAATCCACGACAACAGTGTTAGCAAACTGTTCCAAGACGGGAAGGGTGGAACTCTGTGTGATGCAATCACACATCAGAAAGCAATCTCTAAGAAAGCTTCTCTGTAGTTATGATGTGAGGATATTTCCTTTTTCACCATGGGCCCCTATGGGCTCCCTAATATCACTTTGCAGTTTCCACGAAAAGATTGTTAGTTAACTGTTTCCTGAGGTGTAAGTTGTAAGTCTGTGAGATCAACTCACTGATCAGAACGAACATTCTCAGAAAGCTTCTTTCACGTTTTTAACTGATGTAATTTCCTCTATCAGCATAGGCCTCAATGCGATCCAAAGAAGCCCTTCTCAGGTTCCTCGAAGACAGTGTTAATGGACTGCTCCACGAAACATAAGTGTAACTCTGTGAGTTGAATTCACACCTCATCTAGAAGTTTCTAAGAAAACATCTTTCTAGTTTTCATCTGAGGATATTTCCTTTGTCACCGTAAGCTTCACTGCGCTGTGAAGTATCTAATTGCAGATTTCCAGAATACTGTGTCAACAAACTGATCACTGAAGAGAAACGTGTAACACTGTGAGTGGCATTGACACATGGCAAAGCAGTTTCTCAGAATGCTTCTTTCCAGTTTCAATCTGAGGATATTTCCTTTTTCACCATAACCCTCAATGAGCTCCCAAATATCACTTTGCAAATCCACGACAACAATGTTAGCAAACTGTTCCAAGAAGGGAAGTGTGGAACTCTGTGTGATGAAGTCACATATCTGAAGGCAATCTCTCAGAAAGCTTCTCTCTACTTATTATGTCAGGATATTTCCTTTTTCACCATGGGCCCCTATGGGCTGCCAAATATCACTTTGCAGAATCCACGACAAACTTTTTAGCAAACTGTTCCAAGAAGGGAAGATTGGAACTCTGTGTGATGAAGTCACTATACGAAAGCAATCTCTCAGAAAGCTTCTCTCTAGTTTTTTTGTAAAGATACTTCCTTTTTCACCATGGGCCCCTATGGGCTCCCAAATATCACTTTACAGAATCCACCACAACACTGTTAGCAAACTGTTCCAGGAAGGGAATTTTGGAGCTCTGTGTGATGAAGTCACACATCAGAAAGCATCTCTCAGAAAGCTTCTCTCCAGTTTTTATGTGAGGATACTTCCGTTTTCACCATGGGCCCCTATGGGCTCCCAAATATCACTTTGCAGAATGCACGACAACAGTGTTAGCAAACAATTCCAAGAGAAGGGAAGGTGGAACTCTGTGTGTTGAAGTCACACATCAGAATGCAATCTCTCAGAAAGATTCTCTCTACTGATTATGTGAGGATAGTTCATTTCTCACCATGGGCCCTTTTGGGCTCTGAAATATCACTTTGCAGTTTCCACGAAAAGAGTGTTAGCAAACTGCTTCCTGAGGTCTAAGTTGTAATTCTGTGACATGAACTCACTGATCAGAAAGAACATTCTCAGAAAGCTTCTTTCACGTTTTGAACTGATGATAATTCCTTATCAGCGTAGGCCTCAATGCTATCCAAAGAAGGCCTTCTCAGTTTCCTCAAAGACAGTGGTGCACAAAGGAAAATATCCTCCGATGAAAAACCAGAAAGAAGATTTATTAG
>NW_022144664.1:0-1952 GCF_007565055.1 Rhinopithecus roxellana
TGATATTTGGGAGGTCATTGAGGTCTATGGTGAAAAAGGAAATATTTCAGATCAAAACTGGAAAGAAGCCTTCTGATAAAATGCACTTCGATGTGAATGCAATTCACAGAGTTATACCTTTCTCTTCAGCGATCAGTTTGCTAACACAGTTTTCTTGAAACTGCAATGGGATATTTCTTAGTGCAAAGCTTACCTGACAAGGAAGTATCCTCAGATGAAAACTAGAAGGAGCTTTTATTAGAGACTTCTTGGTGATGTGTGAATTCTTCTCACAGAGTTACACTTAAGTTTCCTGAACAGTCCATTAACACTGTCTTTGAGGAACCTGAGAAGGGCTACTTGGATCGCATTGAGGCCTATGCTGATGAAGGAAATATCTCAGTTTAAAACGTGAAAGAAGCTTTCTGAGAAACTTCTTTGTGATCTGTGAATTCATCTCAGAGAGTTACAACTTAGTCCTAAGAAGCAGTATGCTAAAACTCTTTTGGTGGAATCTGCATAGTGATATTTGGAGCCCATAGGGGCCCATTTACAAAGGAACTATCCTCATATATAACTAGAGAGAACTTTCTGAGAGATTGCTTTCTGATGTGTGACTTCATCACACAGAGTTCCACACTTCCCTTCATGGAAAGTTTGCTAACACAGTTGTCGTGGATTCTGCAAAATGATATTTGAGAGCTCATTGAGAGCTATGGTGAAAAAGGAAATATCTTCAGATAAAAAGTGGAAAGAAGCCTTCTGGGAAAATGCACTTCGATGAAACTGCAAATCGCAGAGTACACCTTTCTCTTCAGTCATCAGTTTGCTAACACAGTTTTCTTGAAATCTGCAATGGGATACTTCTTATCGCAATGAAGCTTTGGCGACAAAGGAAATATCCTCAGATGAAAACTAGAAGGAAGCTTTCTCCTAAACTTCTTGGTGATGTGTGAATTCATCTCACAGAGTTACACTTATGTTTCCTGGAACAGTCCATTGACACTGTTTTGAGGAACTTGAGAAGGGCTACTTTGGATCGCATTGAGGCCTAGGCTAATAAAGGAATTCGTCAGTTCAAAACGTGAAAGAAGCTTTCTGAGAAACTTCTTTGTGATCTGTGAATTCATCTCACAGAGTTACAGCTTAGACCTCAGGAAGCATTTTGCTAACACTCTTTTCGTGGATCTCTGCAAAGTGATATTTGTGAGCCCATTGGGGCCCATGTGCGAAAAAGGAAATATCCTCAGATAATAACTAGAAAGAAGATTTCTGAGAGATTGCTTTCTGATGGTGATTTCATCACAGAGTTCACACCTTCACCTTCCCTTCTTGGACAGTTTGCTAACACTGTTGTGGATTCTGCAAAGTGATATTTGCGAGTTTATTGAGGGCTATACTGAAAAAGGAAATATCTTCAGATAAAAACTGGAAGGAAGCCTTCTGGGAAAATGCACTTCGATGTATGAATGAACCTCACAGAGTTACACGTTTCCCTTCAGGGAAAAGTTTCCTAACAATTTCTTGAAATCTGCAATGGGATACTTCTTAGTGCAATGAAGCTTACGGTGACAAGGAAAATCCTCAGATGAAAACTAGAAGGAAGTTTTCTTAGAAACTTATACGGATGTGTGATTTCATCTCACAGAGATACACTTAGTTTCCTGGAACAGTCCATTAACACTGTCTTTGAGGAACCTGAGAAGGGATACTTTGGATCGCATTGAGGCCTACGCTGATAAAGGAAATATCATCAGTTCAAAACGTGAAAGAAGCTTTCTGACAAACTTCTTTGTGGTCTGTGAATTCATCTCACAGAGTTACAGCTTAGACCTCAGGAAGCAGTTTGCTAACACTCTTTTCGTGGAATCTGCAAAGAAATATTTGGGAGCCCATTGGAGCCAATTGAGAAAAAGGTAATACCTCAGATGATAACAAAGGAGAATCATTCTGAGAGATTGCTTTCTGAATAT
>NW_022144665.1:0-2287 GCF_007565055.1 Rhinopithecus roxellana
TCCCATGGAGAAAAAGGATATATCCTCAGATAATAACTACAGAGAAGTTTACTGAGAGATTGCTTTGTGATGTGTGACTTCTCACACAGATTTCCACCCTTCCCTTCTTGGAACAGTTTGCTAACTCTGTTGCGTTGGGTTCTGCAAGTGATATTTGGGAGCTCATTGAGGGCTATTTGATAAAGGAAATATACTCAGATCAAAACTGGAAGAAACCTTCTGAGAAACTGCATTGTGATGTGTGAATGCAACTCACAGAGTTACACTTTTCTCTTCAGTGTTCAGTGTGCTGACACAGTTTTCTGGAAATCTGCAATGGGATACTTCTGAACGCAATGAAGCTTATGGAGACAACGGAAATACCCTCAGATGAAAACTACAAAGAAGCTTTCCTAAAACTTCTTGGTGATGTGTGAATTCATCTCACAGAGTTACCTTAGGTTTCCTGCAACAGTCCATTATCACTCTTTTTGAGGAACCTGAGAATTGCTTCTTTGGATCGCATTGAGGCCTACGCTCATAAAGGAAATTCAGTTCAAAACGTGAAAGAAGCTTTCTGAGAAACTTCTTTGTGATCTGTGAATTTCTCTGACAGAGTTACAGCTTAGTTCTCAGGAAGCAGTTTGCTAACACTCTTTTCGTGGAATCGGCAAACTGAGATTTGGAAGCCCTTCGGGCCCATGGTGAAAAAGGAAACATCCTCAGATAATAGAGAGAGAAGCTTTCTGAGAGATTGCTTTCTGATGTGTGACTTCATCACACAGAGTTCCACCCTTCCGTTCTTGGAACCGTTTGCTAATTCTCTTATTGTGTTCTGCAAAGTGATATTTGGGAGCTCATTGAGGGCTATGGTGAAAAAGGAAATATATCAGATTAAAACTGGAAAGAAGCCTTCTGGAAACTGCCTTTCTATGTGGGAATGCAACTCACAGAGTTACCGTTTCTCTTCCGTGTTCAGTGTGCTAACACAGTTTTCTCGAAATCTGCAATGGGACAATTCTGAACGCAATGAAGCTTACGGTGACAAAGGAAATATACTCAGATGAAAACTAGAAAGAAGCTTATTAGAAACTTCTGGTGATCCGTGAATTCACCTCGCAGCGTTACACTTATGCTTCAGGCAACAGTCCATTATCACTGTTTTTGAGGAAGCTGAGAAGGACTTCTTTGGAAAGTATTGAGGCCTACGCTGATAAAGGAAATATCATCAGTTCAAAACGTGAAAGAAGCTTTCTGAGAAACTTCTTTGTGATCTGTGAATTTCTCTGACAGAGTTACAGCTTAGTTCTCAGGAAGCAGTTTGCTAACACTCTTTTCGTGGAATCGGCAAACTGAGATTTGGAAGCCCTTCGGGGCCCATGGTGAAAAAGGAAACATCCTCAGATAATAACTAGAGAGAAGCTTTCTGAGAGATTGCTTTCTGATGTGTGACTTCATCACAGAGTTCCACCCTTCCCTTTTGGAACAGTTTGCTAATCTGTTATCTCGTGTTCTGCAAAGTGATATTTGGAGCTCATTGAGGCTATGGTGAAAAAGGAAATATTCAGATTAAAACTGGAAAAAGCCTTCTGGAAACTGCCTTTCTATGTGGGAATGCAACTCACAGAGTTACCGTTTCTCTTCCGTGTTCAGTGTGCTAACACAGTTTTCTCGAAATCTGCAATGGGACAATTCTGAACGCAATGAAGCTTACGGTGACAAAGGAAATATACTCAGATGAAAACTAGAAAGAAGCTTATTAGAAACTTCTGGTGATCCGTGAATTCACCTCGCAGCGTTACACTTATGCTTCAGGCAACAGTCCATTATCACTGTTTTTGAGGAAGCTGAGAAGGACTTCTTTGGAAAGTATTGAGGCCTACGCTGATAAAGGAAATATCATCATTTCAAAACGGGAAAGAAGCTTTCTGAGAAACTTCTTTGTGATCTGTGAATTCCTCTCACAGAGTTACTGCTTAGTTCTCAGGAAGCAGTGTGCTAAAACTCTTTTCGTGGAATCTGCAAAGTGAGATTTGGGAGCCCATAGGCGCCCATGGTGAAAAAGGAAATATCCTCAGATAACAACTAGAGAGAAGCTTTCTGAGAGATTGCTTTCTGATGTGTGACTTCATCACACAGTTCCACCCTTCCCTTCTTGGAACAGTTTGGTAACTCTCTTAGCTTGTGTTCTGCAAAGTGATATTATGGAGCTCATTGAGGGCTCTGGTGGAAAAGGAAATATTCTCAGATGAAAACTGTGAAGAAGCCTTCTGAGAAACTGTATAGCGATGTGTGAATGCAACTCACA
>NW_022144666.1:0-8852 GCF_007565055.1 Rhinopithecus roxellana
ACACAGACTTCCACCTTCCGCTTCTTGGAACAGTTTTGCTAACTAGTTGTCCGTGGATTCTGCGAGTTACACGTTTCTCTTCAGTGATCAGTTTGTTAACACAGTTTTCTGGAAATCTGCAATTAGATACTTCATAGCGCAGTGAAGCTTACGGTGACAAAGTAAATATCATCAGATGAAAATTAGAAAGAAGCTTTCTTAGAAGCTTCGTGGTGATGTTTGAATTCATCTAACAGAGTTACACTTAGTGTCGTGGAGCAGAGTTCATCTCACAGAGTTACAACTTAGACCTCCGGAAGCAGTTTGGTAACAATCTTTTCGTGGAAACTGCAAAGTGATATTTGGGAGCCCATAGGGGCCCATGGTGAAAAAGGTATTATCCTCACATAACAACTAGAGAGAAGCTGTCTGAGAGATTGCCTTCTGATGTGTGACTTCATCACACAAAGTTCCACCCTTTCCTTCCTGAAACAGTTTGCTAACGCTATTGTCGTGGATTCTGCAAAGTGATATTTGGGAGCCCATAGTGGCCCATGGTGAAAAAGGAAGTATTCTCACATAATAAGGGAAGCTTTCTGAGAGATTGCTTTCCGATGTGTGACTTCATCACACAGACTTCCACCCTTCCCCTCCTGGAACAGTTTGCTAACTCTGTTGTCGTGGTTTCTGAAAAGTGATATTGGGAGCTCATTGAGTGCTATGGTGAAAAATGAAATATCCTCAGATTAAAACTGAAAAGAAGACTCCTGAGAAACTGCATTGCCATGTGTGAATGCAACTCACAGAGTTACACGTTTCTCTTCAGTGATCACTTTGTTAACACACTTTTCTGGAAATCTGCAATTAGATACTTCCTAGCGCAATGAAGCTTACGGTGACAAAGGAAATATCCACAGATGAAAACTAGAAAGATGCTTTCTTAGAAACATCTTGGTGATGTGTGAATTCATCTCAGAGAGTTACACTTATGTTCCGTGGAGCAGTCCATTAACACTGTCTTTGAGGAACCTCAGAAGTGCTTCTTTGGATAGCATTGACCCTAGCTGATAAAGGAAATTTCATCAGTTCAAAAAGTGAAAGAAGCATTCTGAGAAACTTCTATCTGATCAGTGCGTTCATCTCACAGACTTACAACTTAGACCTCAGGAAGCAGTTTCCTAACACTCTTTTCGTAGAAACTGCAGACTGATATTTGGGAGCCCATAGGGGCCCATGATGAAAAAGAAATAATCTCACATAATAACTAGAGGGAAGCTTTCTGAGAGATTACTTTCTGAAGTTTGACTTCATCACACAGATTTCCACCCTTCCCTTCTTGGACCAGTTTGCTAACACTGTTGTCGTGGATTCCGGAAAGTGATATATGGGATCTCATTGAGGGCTATGGTGAAAAAGGAAATATTCTCAGATTAAAACTAGAAAGAAGCCTTCTGAGAAACTGCATTGCCATGTGTGAATGCAACTCCCAGAGTTACACGTTTCTCTTCCGTGATCAGTTTGTTAACGCAGTTTTCTGGAAATCTGCTATTAGATACTTCATAGCACAATGAACCTTGTGGTGACAAAGGAAATATCCTCACATGGAAACTAGAAAGAAGCTTTCGTAGAAACTCTTTGGTGGCGTGTGAATTCATCTCACAGACTTACACTTATGTTTCGTGTAGCAGTCAATTAACACTGTCTTTGAGGAACCTGAGAAGGGCTTCTTTGGATCGCATTGAGGCCTACGCTGATAAAGGAAATTTCCACAGCTTACTACGTGAGAGAAGTTTTCTGAGAAACTTCTTTCTGATCAGTGAGTTCATCTCACAGACTTACACCTTAGACCTCAGGAAGCAGGTTGCTAACCCTCTTTTCGGGGAAACTGCAAATTGATATTTGGGAGCCCACAGGGTCCCATGGTGAAAAAGGAAATATCCTCAAATAAACTATATAGAAGCTTTCTGAGAGATTGCTTTCTGATGTGTGACTTCATCACACATAGTTCCACCCTTCCCCTCTTGAAACAGTTTGCTCACACTATTGTCCTGGATTCTGCAAAGTGATATTTGGGACCCCATACGGGCCCATGGTCAAAGGAAGTATCTCACATATTAACTAGAGAGAAGCTTTCTGAGAGATTGCTTTCTGATGTGTGACTTCATCACACAGCGTTCCACCCTTCCCTTCTTGGAACAGTTTGCTAACTCTGTTGTCGTGGATTCTGCAAAGTGATATTTGGGAGCCCATGGGGCAAATGGTGAAAAAGGAAGTATTCTCAATAATAACTAGAGAGAAGCTTTCTGAGAGATTGCTTTCTGATGTGTGACTTCATCACACAGGATTCCCAACTTCCCTTCTTGGAACAGTTTGCTAACACTGTTGTCGTGGATTCTGCAAAGTGATTTTGGGAGCCCATGGGGAAAATGGTGAAAAGGAAAGTATCTCAAATAGTAACTAGTGAGAAGCTTTCTGAGAGATTGCTTTCTGAGTGTGACTTCACACAGGATTCCTCACTTCCCTCTTGGAACAGTTTGCTAACACTGTTGTCGTGGATTCTGCAAAGTTATATTTGGGAGCTCATTGAGGGCTATGGTGAAAAAAGGATATATCCTCAGAGTAAAACTGGAAAGAAGCTTCTGAGATACTGCATTGCCATGTGTGAATGCAACTCACAGAGTTACACGTTTCTCTTCAAGTGATCACTTTGTTAACACATTTTTCTCGAAATCTGCAGTTAGATACTTCATAGCACAATGAAGCTTACGGTGACAAAGGAAATATCCTCAGATGAAAACTAGAAAGAAGCTTTCTGAGAAAACTTCTTGGTGATGTGTGAATTCATCAACTCGTCAGCACCCATCAATCATCGTTTATATCATGTATAACTCCTCAATGCAATCCCTCTATCCTTCCACCTCCCCATGATAGGCCCCAGTGTGTGATGATCCCCTTCCCTAGTCCAAGTGATCTCATTGTTCAGTTCCCACCTATGAGTGAAAACATGCGGTGTTTGGTTTTCTCTTCTTGTGATAATTTGCTAAGAATGATGGTTTCCAGCTGCATCCATGTCCCTGCAAAGGACGCAAACTCATCCTTTTTTATGGCTGCATAGTATTCCATGGTGTATATGTGCCACATTTTCTTAATCCAGTCTGTCACAGATGGACATTTGGGTTGATTTTCAAGTCTTTGCTATTGTGAATAGTGCCGCAATAAAACATACGTGTGCATGTGTCTTTTGTAGTAGAATAATTTATAATCCTTTGGGTATATACCCAGTAGTGGGATGGCTGGGTCATATGGTACATCTAGTTCTAGATCCTTGAGGGAATTGCCATATTGTTTCCATAATGGTTGAACAAGTTTACAATCCCACCAACAGTGTAAAAGCGTTCCTATTTCTCCACATCCTCTCCAACACCTGTTGTTTCGTGACTTCTTAATGATTGCCATTCTAACTGGTGTGAGATGGTATCTCATTGTGGTTTTGATTTGCATTTCTCTGATGGCGAGTGATGACGAGCATTTTTTCATGGGTCTGTTGGCTGTATGAATGTCTTCTTTTGAGAAACGTCTGTTCATATCTTTTGCCCACTTTTTGATGGGGTTGTTTGTTTTTTTTCTTGTATATTTGTTTGAGTTCTTTGTAGATTCTGGATATTAGCCCTTTGTCAGATGAGTAGGTTGCAAAAATTTTCTCCCATTCTGTAGGTTGCCTGTTTCACTCTGATGGTAGTTTCTTTTGCTGTGCAAAAGCTCTTTAGTTTAATTAGATCCCATTTGTCAATTTTGGCTTTTGCTGCCGTTGCTTTTGGTGTTTTAGACATGAAGTCCTTGCCCATGCCTATGCCCTGCATGGTGCTACCTAGATTTTCTTCTAGGATTTTTATGGTATTAGGTCTAACATTTAAGTCTCTAATCCATCTTGAATTAATCTTCGTATAAGGGGTAAGGAAAGGATCCAGTTTCAGCTTTCTACTTATGACTAGCCAATTTTCCCAGCACCATTTATTAAATAGGGAATCCTTATCCCCATTTCTTGTTTCTCTAAGGTTTGTCAAAGATCAGATGGCTGTAGATGTGTGGTATTATTTCTGAGGACTCTGTTCTGTTCCATTGGTCTATATCTCTGTTTTGGTACCAGTGCCGTGCTGTTTTGGTTACTGTAACCTTGTCGTGTAGTTTGAAGTCAGGTAGCGTGACGCCTCCAGCTTTGTCCTTTTGACTTAGGATTGTCTTGGCAATGCGGGCTCTTTTTGGTTCCAAATGAACTTTAAAGCAGTTTTTTCCAATTCTGTGAAGAAACTCATTGGTAGCTTGATGGGGATGGCATTGAATCTATAAATAACCTTGGGCAGCATGGACATTTTCACGATATTGATTCTTCCTATCCATGAGCATGGTATGTTCTTCCATTTGTTTGTGTCCTCTTTGATTTCACTGAGCAGTGGTTTGTAGTTCTCCTTGAAGAGGTCCTTTACATCCCTTGTAAGCTGGATTCCTAGGTATTTGATTCTCTTTGAAGCAATTGTGAATGGAAGTTCATTCCTGATTTGGCTCTCTGCTTGTCTGTTACTGGTGTATAAGAATGCTTGTGATTTTTTGCACATTAATTTTGTATCCTGAGACTTTGCTGAAGTTGCTTATCAGCTTAAGGAGATTTTGGGCTGAGACAATGGGGTTTTCCTAAATATACAATCATGTCATCTGCAAACAGGGACAATTTGACTTCTTCTTTTCCTAACTGGATACCCTTGATTTCTTTCTCTTGCCTGATTGCCCTAGCCAGAACTTCCAAGACTACGTTGAATAGGAGTGGTGAGAGAGGGCATCCCTGTCTTGTGCCAGTTTTCAAAGGGAATTTTTCCAGTTTTTTGCCCATTCAGAATGATATTAGCTGTGGGTTTGTCATAAATAGCTCTTATCATTTTGAGGTACGTTCCATCAATACCGAATTTATTGAGCGTTTTTAGCATGAAGGGCTGTTGAATTTTGTCAAAAGCCTTTTCTGCATCTATTGAGATAATCATGTGGTTCTGGTCTCTGGTTCTGTTTATATGCTGGATTACGTTTATTGATTTGCGAATGTTGAACCAGCCTTGCATCCCGGGGATGAAGCCCACTTGATCATGGTGGATAAGCTTTTTGATGTGCTGCTGAATCCGGTTTGCCAGTATTTTATTGAGAATTTTTGCATCGATGTTCATCAGGGATATTGGTCTAAAATTCTCTTTTTTTGTTGTGTCTCTGCCAGGCTTTGGTATCAGGATGATGTTGGCCTCATAAAATGAGTTCGGGAGGATTCCCTCTTTTTCTATTGCTTGGAATAGCTTCAGAAGGAATGGTACCAGCTCCTCCTTGTACCTCTGGTAGAATTCAGCTGTGAATCCATCTGCTCCTGGACTTTTTTTGGTGGGTAGGCTATTAATTGTTGCCTCAATTTCACAGCCTGCTATTGGTCTATTCAGGGATTCAACATCTTCGTGGTTTAGCCTTGGGAGAGTGTAAGTGTCCAGGAAATTATCCATTTCTTCTAGATTTTCTAGTTGATTTGCATAGAGGCGTTTATAGTATTCTCTGATGGTTGTTTGTATTTCTGTGGGGTTGGTGGTGATATCCCCTTTATCATTTTTTATTGCGTCTATTTGATTCCTCTCTTTTTTCTTCTTTATTAGTCTTGCTAGCGGTCTGTCAATTTTGTTGATCTTTTCAAAAACCAACTCCTGGATTCATTGATTTTTTGGAGGGTTTTTTGTGTCTCTATCTCCTTCAGTTCTGCTCTGATCTTAGTTATTTCTTGCCTTCTGCTAGCTTTTGAATGTGTTTGCTCTTGCCTCTCTAGTTCTTTTAATTGTGATGTTAGAGTGTCAATTTTAGATCTTTCCTGCTTTCTCTTGTGGGCATTTAGTGCTATAAATTTCCCTCTACACACTGCTTTAAATGTGTCCCAGAGATTCTGGTATGTTGTATCTTTGTTCTCATTGGTTTCAAAGAACATCTTTATTTCCGCTTTCATTTCGTTCTGTACCCAGTAGTCATTCAGGAGCAGGTTGTTCCGTTTCCATGTAGTTGAGCGGTTTTGATTGAGTTTCTTAGTCCTGAGTTCTAGTTTGATTGCACTGTGGTCTGAGAGACAATTTGTTATAATTTCTGTTCTCGTACATTTGCTGAGGAGCGCTTTACTTCCAATTATGTGGTCAATTTTGGAATAAGTGCGATGTGGTGCTGAGAAGAATGTATATTCTGTTGATTTGGGGTGGAGAGTTCTATAGATGTCTATTAGGTCCGCTTGGTGCAGAGATGAGTTCAATTCCTGGATATCCTTGTTAACTTTCGGTCTCGTTGATCTGTCTAATGTTGACAGTGGAGTGTTGAAGTCTCCCATTATTATTGTATGGGAGTCTAAGTCTCTTTGTAAGTCTCTAAGGACTTGCTTTATGAATCTGGGTGATCCTGTACTGGGTGCATATATATTTAGGAGGGTTAGATCTTCCTGTTGAATTGATCCCTTTACCATTTTGTAATGCCTTCTTTGTCTCTTTGATCTTTGATGGTTTAAAGTCTGTTTTATCAGAGACTAGGATTGCAACCCCTGCTTTTTCTTGTTCTCCATTTGCTTGGTAGATCTTCCTCCATCCCTTTATTTTGAGCCTTTGTATGTCTCTGCCTGTGAGATGGGTCTCCTGAATACACCAGACTGATGGGTCTTGACTCTTGATCCAGTTTGCCAGTCTGTGTCTTTTAATGGAGCATTTAGTCCATTAACATTTAAGGTTAATATTGTTATGTGTGAAACTTGATCCTGTCATTATGATATTAACTGGTTATTTTGCTCGTTAGTTGATGCAGTTCCTTCCTAGCCCTCGATGGTCTTTACATTTTGGCATGTTTTTGCTATGGCTGGTACCGGTTGTTCCTTTCCATGTGTAGTTCTTCCTTCAGGGTCTCTTGTAAGGCAGGCCTGGTGGTGACAAAATCTCTAAGCATTTGCTTATCTGTAAGGATTTTATTTCTCCTTCACTGATGAAAACTTAGTTTGGCTGGATATAGAAATTCTGGGTTTAAAATTCTTTTACTTTAATGAACGTTTGAATATGGACCCCACTATCTTCTGGCATGGAGAGTTTCTGCCGAGAGATCTGCTGTTAGTCTGATGGGCTTCCCTTTGTGGGTAACCCGACCTTTCTCTCTGGCTGCCCTTAAGATTTTTCCTTCATTTCAACTTTGGTGAATCTGGCAATTATGTGTCTTGGAGTTGCTCTTCTGGAGGAGTATCTTTGTGGCGTTCTCATGTATTTCCTGAATTTGAATGTTGGTCCTGCCCTACTAGGTTGGGGAAGTTCTCCCGGATGATATCCTGAAGAGTGTTTTCCAACTTGGTTCCATTTTCCCCCTCACTTTCAGGCACCCCAATCAGACGTAGATTTGGTCTTTTTACATAATCCATACTTCTTGCAGGCTTTGTTCATTTCTTTTTCTTCTTTTTCTTTTGGTTTCTCTTCTCGCTTCATTGCATTCATTTGATCCTCAATCGCTGATACTCTTCTTCCAGTTGATCGAGTCGGTTACTGAAGCTTGTGCATTTGTCACGTATTTCTCGTGTCATGGTTTTCATCTCTGCCACTTCGTTTATGACCTTCTCTGCATTAATTAGTCTAGCTGTCAATTCTTCACTCTTTTCAAGATTTTCAGTTTCTTTGCGCTGGGTACGTAATTCCTCCTTTAGCTCTGAGAAGTTTGATGTCTGAAGCCTTCTTCTCTCATCTCGTCAAAGTCATTCTCTGACCAGCTTTGATCCGTTGCTTGCGGTGGGCTGCGCTCCTTTGCAGGGGGAGATGCGCTCTTATTTTTTGAATTTCCAGCTTTTCTGCCCTGCTCTTCTCCCATCTTTGTGGTTTTATCTGTCTCCGGTCTTTGATGATGGTGACGTACGATGGGGTTTTGGTATAGGTGTCCTTCCTGTTTGATAGTTTTCCTTCTGACAGTCAGAAGGACGTCTGTTGGTCTGTTGGAGATTGCTTGATCCACTCAGACCTGTTTGCCTGGGTATCAGCAGCAGAGGTTGCAGAATATAGAATATTGCTGAACAGCGAGTGTTACCTGTCTGACTCTTCCTTTGGAAGTTTCCTCTCAGGGGTGTACTCCACCTGTGAGGTGTGGGTGTCCAGACTGCCCCTAGTGGGGGATGTCTCCCAGCTAGGCTACTCAGGGTCAGGGACCCACCTGAGCAGGCAGTCTGTCCGTTCTCAGATCTCAACCTCCGCGTTGGGAGATCCACGGCTCTCCCCAAAGCTGTCAGACAGAGTCGTTCGCGTCTGCACCGGCCCCCGCTGCTTCCCCTGTTGGTCTTCAGCTGTGCGCTGTCCCCAGAGGTGGAGACTACAGAGACAGGCAGGCTTCCTTGAGCTGCTGTGAGCTCCACCCAGTTCGAGCTTCCCAGCGGCTTTGTTTACCTACTTAAGCCTCAGCAATGGCGGGCGCCCCTCCCCCAGCCTCGCTGCTGCCTTGCGGATAGATCGCCAGACTGCTGTGTTAGCAGTGAGGGAGGCTCCGTGGGCGTGGGACCCTCCCGGCCAGGTGTGGGATATATTCTCCTGGTGTGCCTGTGCTTAAAGCGCAGTATTGGGGTGGGAGTTACCCGATTTTCCAGGTGTGTGTGTCTCAGTTCCCCTGGCTAGGAAAACGGATTCCCTTCCCCCTTGGCTTCCAGGTGAGGCGATGCCTCGCCCTGCTTCAGCTCTCGCTGGTCAGGCTGCAGCAGCTGACCAGCACCGATTGTCCCACTCCCTAGTGAGATGACCCCAGTACCTCAGTTGAAAATGCAGAAATCACCGGTCTTCTGTGTCGCTCGCTGGGAGTTGGAGACTGGA
>NW_022144667.1:0-28970 GCF_007565055.1 Rhinopithecus roxellana
TATGATATAGATAGGTATAAGTATAGACACAATTGATATAATAGATGTAGGTATAAAAATATAGACATAATAGAAAAATAGATATAGTTATAAAATAAAGCCATAAAAGATATAATAGATATGGGTATAAAATATAGATATAATAGATATAACAGATATAGGTATAAAATATACACATAATATATATGATAGATATAGGAAAAAAATTAGACATAATAGATCATATTATAAATACAATCATAATAGTAGAATAATATATATAGTTATAAATATAGACATAATAGACATAATAGAGGTATAAAATATATACATAATAGATATATAGATATAGGTATTAAAATATAGACATAATGGATATAAATGATACAGACATAATAGATATAATAGATAAAGGTATAAAATATAGACATAAGATATAATAGAGGTAAAAAATATCGACACAGTAGATATAAGCGATAGAGTTATAAAATAAAGACATAATAGATATAATAGATAGAGGTATAAATATAGACATAATAGACATAATAGATAGATGTATAAATTATAGACATAATAGATATAATAAATAGAGGTAAAATATAGACATAATAGATATAATTAGATATAGGTATAAATATAGACATAATAGTATAATAGATATAGGTCATATAAGATATAGACATAATAGATATAACATATATGGGTATAAAATATAGACATAATGTTATAAAATTTTGGGCCCCATAGAGGTACAAAGAACGACATAATAGACATAGCAGATAGCTGTATTTAATTATGACATAATAGATCATATTGCTAGAGGTATAACTATAGACTATAATACTCATAATAGATAAGGTATAAAATATAGACTAAAAGATATCATAGATATAGGTTTTACAACATAGACCATAATATGATATAGGGATAAAATATAGACATAATAGATATAGATAGAAGTAGAAGAAATATAGGGACATTAATCGAGAATAACACGTCTAGTTATATAATATAGACATAATACATATAATAACCATAGGTATAAAATATACACATAATCTATATGGGTATAATATAGAAATTAGAGATATAATAGCTATAGGTATAAAATAAAGACATAATAGTTTAATATATATAGTTATAAAATATAGACAGAATAGATATAATAGATAGGTATAAAATATAGACATAATAGATAGTACATATAGGTATGAATATAGAAATAATAGATAGAGGAGTAAAATACAGACATAATGTATATAATAGATAAAGGTATGAAATATAGATATAATAGATATAGGTATAAATATAGATAAATAGATATAATAGATATATGTATAAAATATAATATAATTGGCATAAAATATAGATATAAAAGATACAGCTTTAAAAATAAACACATATTGACAGAATAGATATAGGTATAAAATAAACATAATATATATATAGTAGATAATATATATATATAATATAGACATAGTAGATATAATAGATAAGGTATAAAATATAGAAATTATAGATACAGGTATAAAATATAGATATAATGGATATAATAGATATAGGTATGAAATACAGACTAATAGATATACAGATATAGGGAAAAAATATAGACCCAAAAGATATAGAGAGGTATAAAATATAGACATAATAGATAGAATTGATAAAGTTTATAAAAATGGACATAATAGATATAATAGATAGAGGTATAAAATATAGGATATAATAGATATAGTAGATATAGGTATAAAATATAGACATAATAGATATTGGTGTAAAATAGAGATAGAATAGATATAACAGATATACTTCTAAAATATAGACATAATCGTTATAATAGCTATAGGTATAAAATATAGACATAAGAGATATAGGTATAAAATATAGACATAATAGATATAATAGACATAGCTATAAAATATAGACATAATAGATATATAGATATAGGTATAAAACATAGACATAATCGATATAATAGATATAGACATAATAGATATAATAGATATTAGAAATGAAATATAGACATAATAGATATAACAGCTATAGTTAAAAATATAGATATAATAGATATAATAGATACAGGTATAAAATATAGATATAATAGATATAGATATAGGTATAAAATATAGATATAAAGATATAATAGATATACGTATAAAATATAGATATATTAGATATAGGTATACAATATGGATATATTTGATATAATAGATATAGGTATAAAAAATAGACATAATAGATATAGGTATAAAATATAGACATAATAGATATAATAGATATAAGTATAAGCTATAGACATAATAGATATAATAGATATAGGTATAAAAATAGACATAAAGATATAATAGATATAGGTATAAAATATAGACATAATAGAGATAGGTATAAAATGTAGATATAATAAATACAGGTATAAAATATACACATAATAGACATAATAGATATAGGTATAAAATATAGGCATAAAAGACACAATACATAGATGTATAAAATGTAGACATAATAGATATAATAAGTATAGGTATACAATATAGACATAATAGATATAATAGACATAGGTATAAAATATAGACATAATAGATACAATTGGCTTAAGTATAAAATATAGTTATAATAGATATAGATATAAAATATAGATATAATAGTTATAATAGATTCAGGTATAAAATATAGATATAATAGATATAATTATAAAATATAAAAATAATAAATATAATAGATATAGTTATGAAATATAGACATAATGGATATAATACATATAGGTATAAAATACAGACATAATAGATATAATAGATTAGGTATGAAATAAAGACATAATAGATATTGGTATGAAATATAGATAAAATAGATATAACAGATACAGTTAAAATATAGACATAATAGATATAATAGATATAGGTATAAAATATAGACATAATAGATATTATAGATACAGGTATAAAATATAGACATAATAGATATAATAGATATACGTATGAAATGTAGACATAGTAGATATAATAGATATAGGTATAAAATATAGAAATAATAAATACAGGTATAAAATATAGATATAATGGATATAATCGATATAGGAATGAAATACAGACATAATAGTTATACTAGATATAGGGATAAAATATAGACATAAAAGATATAATAGAGGTATAAAATATAGACATAATAGATAGAATTGATAAAGTTATAAAATATTGACATAATAGATATAATAGATAGAGGTATAAAATATAGATATAATAGGTATAGTAGATATAGGTATAAAATATAGACATAATAGATATCGGTGTAAAATAGAGTCAGAATAGATATAACAGATAAACTTCTAAAATATAGACATAATCGTTATAATAGATATAGGTATAAAATATAGACAAAAGAGATATAGGTATAAATTATAGACATAATAGATATAATAGACATAGCTATAAAATATAGACATAATAGATATAATAGATATAGGTATAAAACATAGACATAATCGATATAATAGATATAGACATAATAGATATAATAGATATTAGAATCAAATATAGACATAATAGATATAACAGCTATAGTTAAAATATAGATATAATAGATATAATAGATATAGGTATAAAATATAGATATAATAGATATAGATATAGGTATAAAATATAGATATAAAGATATAATAGATATACGTATAAAATATAGATATATTAGATATAGGTATACAATATGGATATATTTGATATAATAGATATAGGTATAAAAAATAGACATAATAGATATAGGTATAAAAAATAGACATAATAGATATAATAGATATAGGTATAAGCTATAGACATAATAGATATAATAGATATAGGTATAAAATATAGACATAAAAGATATAATAGATATAGGTATAAAATATAGACATAATGGAGATAGGTATAAAATGTAGATATAATAAATACAGGTATAAAATATACACATAATAGACATAATAGATATAGGTATAAAATATAGGCATAAAAGACACAATACATAGATGTATAAAATGTAGACATAATACATATAATAAGTATAGGTATAAAATATAGACATAATAGATATAATAGACATAGGTACAAAATTTAGACATAATAGATATAATAGGCATAACTATAAAATAGAGACATAATAGATATAGATATAAAATACAGATATAATAGTTATAATAAAGGTATAAAATATAGATATAATAGATATAATTATAAAATATAAATATAGTATGTATAATAGATATAGGTATGAAATATAGACATAACAGATATAATACATTTAGGTATAAAATATAGACAAAATAGATATAATAGACTACGTATGAAATATAGACATAACAGATATAGGTATAAAATATAGACAGAATAGATATAACAGATATAGTTATAAAATATAGACATAATAGTTATAATAGACATAGATATAAAATATAGACATATAGATATAAAAGATATAGGTATAAAACATAGAAATAATAGATATAATAGATATAGGTATAAAATATCGACATGATAGATACAATAGATATAGACATAATAGATATAATAAATATTGGTATGAAATATAGACATAATAGATATAACAGATATAGTTAAAATATAGACATAACAGATATAATAGATATAGGTATAAAATATAGACATAATATATATTATAGATACAGGTATAAAATATAGACATATTATATATAATAGAGGTATAAAATATAGAAATAATAGATACACGTATAAAATATAGTTATAATGGATATAACAGATATAGGTATAAAATACAGACATAACAGATATACTATTTATAGGTATAAAATATAGACGTCATAGGTATAATAGATATAGGTATAAAATATAGACATAATACATATAATAGATACTGGTATAAAATATAGATATAATAGATATACGTATAAAATATAAACATAAAAGGTAGATTAGATATAGGTATAAAAAATAGACATAATATATATAATACATATACGAATAAAATATATAGTAGATATAAAAGATATAGATATAAAATATAGACATAATAGATATGGGTATAAAATATACACATAATAGACATAATAGATATAGGTATAAAATATGGATATAATAGATATAATAGATAGATGTATTAAATGTAGACATAATAGATATAATAATAGGTATAAAATATAGACCTAATAGATATAATAGATATAGTTATAAAATATATACATAATAGATATAGGTATAAAATATAGACATAATAGATATAATATAGGTATAAAATATAGACGTAATAGATATTATTGATACAGGTATAAAATATAGACATAATATATATAGGTACAAAATATAGATATAAGAGATATAATAGATATAGCTATAAATGTAGACATAATGGATATCATAGATATAGGTTTAAAATATAGACATAATAGATATAATAGATATACGTATATAATATAGACAAAATTGATATAATAGATATAGGTATAAAATATAGACATAATAGATATAATAAATATACGTATAAAATATAGACATACTAGATATAATAGATATAGGTATGAAATATATACATAATACATATAGGTATAAAATATAGACCTAATAGATATAATAGATATAGGTATAAAATATACACAAAATAGATATAATAGATATAGGTATAAAATATAGACATAATAGACATAATAGATATAGGAATAAAATATAGACCTAATAGATATAATAGATAGAGGTATAAAATGTAGATATAATAGACATAATAGACAGAGGTATAAAATATAGACCTAATAGATATAATAGATATAGGTAAAAAATATAGACATAATAGATACAATAGAGATAGCTATAAAATATAGACATAATAGATATAATAGATATAGGTATAAAATATAGACATAATACATAATAGATATAGGTATAAAATATAGACATAATGGATATAATGTACATACGTATAAAATATAGGCATAATAGATGTAATAGTTATAGGTATAAAATATAGACATAATAGATATAATAGATATAGGTATAAAATATAGATATAACAGAAATAATACATATAGGTGTCAAATAGAGACATAATAGGTATAGGTATCAAATATAGACATAATAGATATAATAGATATAGGTATACAATACAGACATAATGGATATCATAGATATAGGTATAAAATATACACATAATAGATATAATAGATATCGGTATAAAATATAGAGATAATAGATATAGATATAAAATATACACATCAGAGGTATAATAGATAAAGGTATAAAATATAGACATAATAAATATAATCGATATAGGTATTAAATATAGACATAAGAGACATAGGTATAAACTGTAAACATAATAGATATAATAGATATAGGTAAAAAATATAGACATAAGAGATAAAATAGATATAGGTATAAAATATAGACATAATAAATATAATCGATACAGGTATAAAATATAGACATAATATATATAGTTATAAAGTATAGATATAATAGATAAAATAGATATCGGTATAAATTATAGACATAATACATACAAAAGATATATTTATAAAATATAGACATAATAGATATAGTAGATATAGGTATAAAATATAGACATAAAAGATAAGGGTATGAAATATAGATATAATATATATAAAAGTTATAGGTAAAACATATAGACATAATAGATATAATAGATGGAGGTATAAAATATATACATAATAGATAACATAGATATAGGTATAAAATATAGACATAATAGATATAATAGATATGGGTATAAAATATAGATATAATAGATATAACAGATATAGGTATAAGATATTCTCATAATATATATGATAGATATAGGTAAAATATAGACATAATAGATATATGTATAAAATATAATCATAATAGATATAATAAATATAGTTATAAAATATGGACATAATTCACATAATAGATAGATGTATAAAATATAGACATAATAGATATAATAGATTGAGGTGGAAAATACAGACATAATAGATATAAGAGATAGAGGTATAAAATATAGACATGATAGATAAAATAGATATAGGTGTAAAATATAGACATAATAGATATAACAGATACAGGTATAAAACATAGACATAATAGATATGGTAGATATAGGTGTAAAATATAGACATAATAGACACGTTAGATATAGGTATCAAATATAGACATAATCGATATAGGTATCAAATATAGACATAATAGATATAATAGATATAAGTATAAAATATAGATATAATAGATAAAATAGATAGAGGTATAAATATAGATATAATAGAAATAGGTATAAAATATAGATATAATGGATATAAAGATATAGGTATAAAATATGGACATCATAGATATAAGAGATAGAGATATAAAATATAGACCAAATAGATATAATAGAT
Organism: Rhinopithecus roxellana; assembly: GCF_007565055.1. Taxonomy (NCBI): domain Eukaryota; kingdom Metazoa; phylum Chordata; class Mammalia; order Primates; family Cercopithecidae; genus Rhinopithecus; species Rhinopithecus roxellana. Next base: position 7,325 of record NW_022144667.1, read on the forward strand.
AGAGGTATAAAATATAGACATCATAGATATAATAGATAGAGGTATAAAATATAGACATAATAGATATAATTGATAGAGGTATAAATTATGAGACATAATAGATATAATAGATAGAGTTATAAAATGTACACATAATAGGTATAATAGATATGGGTATAAAATGTAGAGCTAATAGACATAATAGATATAGGTATAAAATATAGACATATAGATATAACATATATAAGTATAAAATATAGACACCATAGATATAATAGATATAGGTATAAAATGTAGACAAAAAAGATATAATAGATATAGGTATAAAATATAGACATAATAGATATAATAGATATAGGTATAAAATATAGATAGAATAGATATAATAGATAAAGGATTAAAATATAGACACAATAGATATAGTAGACATAGGTATAAAATATCGAAAGAATATATATAATAGATATAGGTATAAATTATGCATATTACAGATATAATAGATAGAGGTAAAAAATAAAAACAAAATAGATATAATAGAGGTATAAAATATAGACATAATAGATATAATAGAGGTAAAAAATATAGACATAATAGATACAATAGATAGAGTTATAAAATATAGACATAATAGATATAATACTTATAATAGATAGAGGTATAAAATATAGGCATAATAAATATAAGAGATATAATAGATAAAGGTATAAAATATAGACACAATAGATATAGTAGTTATTGAAATAAAATATAGACATTATCGATATAATAGAGATAAAAAATACAGACATCATAGATATAAGAGATAGAGGTATGAAGTATAGACGTTATAATTATAACAGAGGTATAAAATAAAGACATAATAGATATAAAAGAGGTATAAAATATAGACATAATAGATATAATAGAGGGAAAAAATATAAACATAATAGTTATAATAGACGGAGATATAAAATATAGACATAGTAGATATAATCCAAATAGGTATTAAATATAGACATAATAAATATAATATATATGGTAATTAAATAGAGACATAATATATATAATATACAGATATAAAATATAGACATAACAGATATAATGGATATACGTATAGAATATAGACATAATAGATATAATAGATATAGATATAATATATATACATAATAGACATAGGTATAAAATATAGACATAATAGATATAATAGGTATAGATATAAAATACCGACAAAATAGATATAGGTACACAATATAGACATAATAAATATAATAGATTTAGGTATAAAATATACACATAATAGACATAATAGACATAGGAATAAAATATAGACATGATAGACATAATAGATAAACGTATAAAATATGGACATAATAGATATAATAGATAAACGTATAAAATATACACATAATAGATATAGATAGATATAGGTATACAATATATACATAATAGATATAATAGATATAGGTATTAAATATACATATAATAAATATAGGTATAAATATAGACATAATAGATATAATAGATACGTATAAAATATAGAGGTGATAGATATAGGTATAAAATATAGATATAATAGATATAGCTATAAAATATAGACAAAATAGATGTAATAAGTATAGGTATAAAATAAAGACATCATAGATATAATAGACATAGGTATAAAATATAGACATATGAGATATAATAGATATAGGTATAAAATATAGACATAATAGATATAATAGATATAGGTATAAAAGACAGACATAATAGATAAAATAGATATCGGTATAAAAGTTAGACATAATAGATATAAGAGATACAGGTATAAAATATAGACATACTAGATGTAATAGATATACGTATAAAATATAGACATAATACGTATAATAAATGTAGGTATAACATACAGACATATTAGGTATAATAGATATAGGTATAAAATATATACATAATAGATACAATAAATACAGGTATAAAACATAGACATAATATATATAATAGACATAGGCATAAAATATAGATACGATAGATATAGGTATGAAATATAGATATAATAGATATGATAGATACATGTATAAAATATAGATATAATAGATATAATGGATATAGGTATAAAATGTAGAAATAATAGATATAGATAAAAATATAGATATAAGAGATATAATAGATATAGGTGTAAAATATAGATTTAATAGATATAGGTATAAAATATAGACAAAATAGTTATAATAGATGGAGAGATAAAATATAGACATAGTAAATATAATACATTTAGGTATTAAATATAGACAAAATAAATATAACAGATAAATTAATAAAATACAGACATAAGAGATATAATAGATATAGGTATAAAATACAGACAGAAGAGACATAATAGATATATGTATAAAATACAGATATAATAGATATAATAGATATAGATATAAAACAGACACAGTAGATATAGGTACACAATATAGACATAATAGATATAATAGATTTAGGTATAAAATATACACATAATAGATATAATAGATATAGGTATAAAATGTAGACATAAAAGACATAATAGATATAGGTATACAGTATAGACATAATAGATGTAATAGATATAGGTAAAAAATATAGACATAGTACATATAATAGATATAGGTATAAAATATAGACATAGAAGATATAATAGACATAGGTATAAAATGTAGACATAATAGATATAATAGATGTAGGTATAAAATATAGACATAATAGATATAATAGATACACGTATAAAACATCGACATAATAGATATGATAGATATAGGTATAAAATTTAGACATAATAGATATAATAGATATACATATAAAACATAGACATAGTAGGTATAATAGATATGAGAGAGGTATACAATTGAGACATTATAGATATAATAGACATAGGTATAAAATATAGATATAATTGATATAATAGATATAGGTATAAAATATAGACATAATAGGTATAGGTATAAAAAATAGACATAATAGATAAAATAGATAAAGGAAGAAAATATAGACATAATAGATATAATAGATAGAGGTAGAAAATATAGACATAATTGATATAGGTATAAAATATAGACATAATGCATATAATAGATATAGGTATAAAATAAAGACATAATAGATATAGGTATAAAATACAGACAAAATAGGTATAATAGATAAAGGTATAAAATATAGACATAATAGATATTATAGATATAGGGATAAAATATAGACATAATGGATATAATAGATATAGGTATAAAATATAGACATGACAGATATAATAGATTCAGGTATTAAATATAGACATAATAGATATAATAGATTCACGTATGAAATATAGACATAATATATATAATAGATATAGGTATACAAGGTAGTCATAATAGATATAATAGACATAGGTATAAAATATAGACATAACAGATATAATAAATATACGTATAAAATATAATCATGATAGTTGTAATAGATATAGGCATAAAATACACACATAATAGATATAATAGATATACGTATAAAATGTAGACATAATAGATATAATAGATATAGCTATAAAATATAGACATAATAGATATAGATATAGGAATAAACTATAGACATAATAGATATAGGTTTAAAATATAGACATAATAGATAAAATAGATTTAGGTATTAAATATAGACATTATAAATATAATAGATATAGGTATTAAATATAGACGTAATAGATATAGATATAGGTATAAACTATAGACATAATAGATATAGGTAGAAAATATAGACATAATAGATATAATAGATATAGGTATAAAATATGGACATAATAGATATAGGTATTAAATATAGACATAATAGATATAATAGAAACAGGTATACAATATAGACATAATAGATATAGGTATAAAATATAGACATAATAGATTTAATAGATATAGTTATAAAATATAGACATAATAGATATAATAGATATAGGTATAAAATATAGACATAATATATATAATCGATATAGGTACAGAATATAGACATAATAGATATCGGTATAAAATATAGACATAATTGATATAGGTATAAAATATAGACATAATAGATATAATAGAAATAGGTATAAAATATAGACATAATAGATATAATAGATATAGGTATAAAATATACACATAATAGATATAATAGATATATGTAGAAGATATAGACATAATAGATATAATAGATATAGGTATAAAATATAGACATAATAGATATAATAGATATAGGTATAATATATAGACATTAACGATATAATAGATATAGGTATAAAATATAGACATAATAGATAAAATAGATATAGGTATAAAATATAGACATAATAGATATAATAGATATAAGAATAAAATATAGACATAATTGAAATAGGTATAAAATATAAACATAATAGATATAATAGAGATGGGGATAAAATATAGACGTAATAGATATAATAGATATAGGTGTAAAATATAGACATAGTAGATATAATAGATATAGGTATAAAATATATACATAATAGATAGATATAGTTATAAAATATAGACATAATAGATATAATAGATATATGTATAAGATATAGACATAATCGATATAATAGATATAGGTATAAAATGTATACATAATAGATATAATAGATATAGGTATAAATTATAGACATAATAGATATAATAGATATAGATGTAAAATATAGACATAATAGATATAATAGGTATAGGTATGAAATATAGACATAATAGATATAATAGATATGTGTATAAGATATAGACATAAGCTTCTTCTCCGAGAAAACACCAAATGGCGGATGACGCCCGTGCAGCGGGGTGGTGCGGAGGCCCTGGTGGCCCTGGGATGGGGAACCGCGGTGTCTTCCGCGAAGGTTTCGGCAGTGGCATCCGCGGCGGGGTCTTGGCCGTGGACGGGATCGGGGCCGAGGCCGCGGAGCTCGCGGAGGCAAGGCCGAGGATAAGGAGTGGATGCCCGTCACCAAGCCTGGCCGCTTGGTCAAGGACATGAAGATTAAGTCCCTGGAGTAGATCTACCTCTTCTCTCTGCCCATTAAGGAATCTGAGATCATTGACTTTTTCTTGGGGGCCTCTCTCAATGATGAGGTTTTGAAGATTATGCCGGTGCAGAAGCAGACCCGTGCTGGTCAGCGCACCAGGTTCAAGGCGTTTGTTGCTATCGGGGACTACAATGGCCACGTCGGCCTGGGTGTTAAGTGCTCCAAGGAGGTGGCCACCGCCATCCGTGGGACCATCATCCTGGCCAAACTCTCCATTGTCCCGGTGCGCAGAGGCTACTGGGGGAACAAGATCGGCAAGCCCCACACCGTCCCTTGCAAGGTGACAGGCCGCTGTGGCTCTGTGCTGGTGCGCCTCACCCCTGCACCCAGGGGCACTGGCATCGTCTCAGCGCCTGTGCCCAAGAAGCTGCTCATGATGGCTGGTATTGATGACTGCTACACCTCAGCCCGGGGCTGCACTGCCACCCTGGGCAACTTCGCCAAGGCCACCTTTGATGCCATCTCTAAGACCTACAGCTACCTGACCCCTGACCTGTGGAAGGAGACTGTGTTTACCAAGTCTACCTATCAGGAATTCACTGACCACCTTGTCAAGACCCACACCAGAGTCTCCGTGCAGCGGACCCAGGCTCCAGCTGTGGCTACAACATAGGAGTTTTATACAAGAAAAATAAAGTGAATTAAGCCTGTTAAGAAAAAAAAAAAGATATAGACATAATAGATACAATGGATATAGGTAAAAAATATAGACAGATATAATAGATACAGATATAAAATATAGACATAATAGATATAGATATAAAATACACACATATTAGATATAATAATTATAGGCATAAAATATAGACATAATAGATATTATAGATATAGGTATAAAATATAGACATAATAGATATAGATATAAGATATAGACAAAATAGATTTAATAGATATAGGTGTAAAATATAGACATAATAGATATAATAAATATAGGTATAAAATATAGACATAATAGATATCGGTACAAAATATAGACATAATAGATTTAATAGATATAGTTATAAAATATAGACATAATAGATATAATAGATATAGGTATAAAATATAGACATAATAGATATCGGTATAAAATATAGACATAATAGATTTAATAGATATAGTTATAAAATATAGACATAATAGATATAATAGATGTAGGTATGAAATATAGACATAATAGATACAATAGATATAGGTATAAAATATAGACATAATAGATATAATAGATATAGGTATAAGATATAGACATAATAGATATAATAGATATAGATGTAAAATATAGACATAATAGATATAATAGGTATAGGTATGAAATATAGACATAATAGATATAATAGATATATGGATAAGATATAGACATAATAGATACAATAGATATAGGTATAAAATATAGACATAATAGATACAATAGATATAGGTATAAAATATAGACATAATAGATAGATATAGATATAAAATATAGACGTAATAGATAAAGGTATAAAATATTGACATAGAAGATATAATAATTATAGGTATAAAATATACACATAATAGCAATAATTGATAGAGTTATAAAATATAGACATAATAGATAGAGGGATAAAATATAGACATAATAGATATAATAGATATAGGTATTAAATATAGACATAATAGATATAATAGATACTGATATAAAATATAGACATAATAGACATAGGTTAAAATATAGACATAACAGAAATAATATATAGTTCTAAAATATAGACAAAATCGATGTAATGGATATAATGGATAGAGGTATAAAATATAGACATAATAGATATAATAGATATATGTATAAGATATAGACATAATAGATATAATAGATATAGGTATAAAATATAGATATAATAGATATAAAAGATGTATGTATAAGATATAGACATTATCGATATAATAGATGTAGGTATAAAATATAGACATAATAGATATAATATATATAGTTATAAAATATAGACATAAGAGATATAATAGATATAGGTATGAAATGTAGACATAATAGATATAATAGATATAGGTATCAAATAGAGACATAATAATTATAATAGTTATGGGTATAAAATATGGACATAATAGATATAATAGATAAAGGTATAAGAATAGAGAGAGTAGTTATAATAGATACAGGTGTGAAATATAGACAAAACAGAAATAATAGGTATAGGTATAAAATACAGACAGAGCACATATAATATATATAGGTATATATTATGGACATAATAGATATCGGTATAAAATATAGACATAATAGATGTAAGGGATACAGGTATAAAATATAGACATACCTGGTATAAAAATACAGGTATGAAATATAGTCATAATCGATATAGGTATAAAATATACACATAATAGATATAATAGATATATGTATAACATATAGACTGAATAGATATAATAGATATAGCTATAAAATATAGATATAATAGATATAATAGATATAGGTAAAAATACAGACATAATAGATATAATAGATATAGGAATAAAATACAGACATAATTGAAAATGGTATAAAATATAGACAAAATAGATGTAAAAGATATAGGTATAAAACATAGACATAATAGATAAAATAGATATATGTATAAGATATATACGTAATAGATACAATAGATATTGGTATAAAATATAGACATATTAGATATAATAGATATAGGTATAAAATATAGTCAGAGTAGATATAATAGATGTAGCTATAAAATATAGACATAATAGATGTCGGTATAAAATATAGACAAAATGGATATAAATGATATAGGTATAAAATATAGACATAAAAGATATAATAGATATAGGTATGAAATATAGACAAAATAGATACAATAGATATAGGTATAAAATATAGACATAATAGATATAATGAATATTGGTATATAATATAGACATAATAGATATAATAACTATAGGTATAAGATATAAACATAATAGATATAATAGATATAGATATAAAATATAGACATAATAGAAATATAGGTACAGGTATGAAATATAGACATAATAGATATAATAGTTATATGGATAAGATATAGACATAATAGAAACAATAGATATAGGTATAAAATATAGACATAGAAGATATAATAGATATAAGAATAAAATGTAGACATAACAGATACAATAGATATAGATAAAAAATATAGACATAATAGATATAGGTACAAAATATAGACATATTAGATATAATAATTATAGGTATAAAATAGAGACATAAGAGATATAATTGATAGAGTTATAAAATATAGACATAATAGAAGGATAAAATATAGACATAATAGATATCATAGATATAGGTATTAAATATTGACATAATAGATATAAGAGATATTGATATAAAATATAGAAATAATAGACATAGGTTAAAATATAGACATAACAGAAATAATATATAGTTCTAAAATATAGACAAAATCGATATAATGTATATAATGGATAGAGGTATAGAATATACACATAATAGATATAACAGATATATGTATAAGATATAGACATTATCGATATAATAGATGTAGGTATAAAATATAGACATAATAGATATAATAGATATAGGTATAAAATATAGACATAATAGATATAACAGATATAGGAATAAAATATAGACATAATTGAAATATATATAAAATATAGACAAAATAGATATAAAAGATATACGTATAAAATATAGACATAATAGATATAATAGATAAACTTATAAAATATAGACATAATAGATATAATAGATATATGTATAAGATACAGACATAATCGGTATAATATATATAGTCATAAAATATAGACATAAGAGATATAATAGATATAAGTATAAAATATAGATATAATAGATATAATAGATATATGTATAAGATATAGATATCATAGATATAGTAGATATAGATATAAAATATAGACATAATAGATATAATAGGTATAGGTATGAAATATAGACATAATAGACATAATAGATATATGTATAAGATATAGAAATAATAGATACAATAGATATAGGTATAAAATATAGACATAATAGATATAATAGATATTGATATAAAATATAGACATAATAGATATAGGTATAAAATATAGACATATTAGATATAATAATTAAAGGTATAAAATATAGACATAATATATATAATAGATATAGGTATAAAATATATACATAATAGATATAATAGATATAGGTATAAAATACAGACATAATAGATATAATAGAAATAGGTATAAAATATAGACATAATAGTTATAATAGATATAGGTATAAAATATAGACATAATAGATATAAGAGATATAGGTACAAAATATAGACATAATAGATATAATAGACATAGGAATAAAATATAGACATGATTGAAATAGGTATAAAATATAGACAAAATAGATATAAAAGATATAGGTATAAAATATAGACATAATAGATGTAATAGGTAACGTTATGAAATATAGACATAATAGATATAATAGATATATGTATAAGATATTGACATAGTAGATACAATAGATGTAGGTATAAAATATAGACATAATAGATATAATAGATTATAGATATATAATATAGACATAATAGATAAAATAGATATATGTATAAAATATAGACATAATAGATACAATAGATGTATGTATAAAATATAGACATAATAGATATAATAGATTATAGATATAAAATATAGACATAATAGATATAGGTATAAAATATAGACATTTTAGATATAATAATTATAGGTGTAAAATATAGACATAACAGTTATAATAGATATATGTATAAAATATAGACAAAATAGATATAGATATAAAATATTGATATAGATATAATAGATATAGGTATAAAATATAAACATAATAGACATAATAGAGATAGGTATGAAATATAGACGTAATAGATAAAATAGATATGGTGTAAAATATAGACATAGTAGATATAATAGATATAGGTATGAAATATAGATATAATAGATATAATAGATATAGACATAAAATATAGACATAATAGATATAATAGATATAGTTATAAAATATAGACATAATAGATATAATAGATATTGGAATCAAATATAGACATTATAGATATAACATGTAGGTATAATATATAGATATAATAGATATAGATATAAAATATAGATATAAACATATAATAGATATAGGTATAAAATATAGATATAATAGATATAGGTATAAAATATGGACTATAATTGATATAATACATATAGGTATAAAATATAGATATAATAGATATAGGTATAAAATATAGATATAATGGATATAATAGATGTAGGTATAAAATATAGACATAGTAGATATAAAGGATATAGGTTTAAAATATAGACATAATAGTTATAATTCATGTAGGTATAAAATATAGACATAATAGATATAATAGATATAAATATAAAATATAGACATAATAGACATAGGTATAAAATATAGACATAATGGATATAATAGATATAGGTATCAAATATAGAAATGAGAGGTATAATAGATATAGGTATAAAATATAGACATAATAGATATAATCGATATAGGTATAAAGTATAGACATAAGAGATATAGCTATAAAATATTAACATAATAGATATAATAGATATAGGTAAAAAATATAGACATAAGAGATATAATAGATATAGGTATAAAATATACACATAATAAATATAATCAATACAGGTATAAAATATATACATAATATATATAGTTATAAAGTATAGACATTATAGATATAATAGATATCGGAATAAAATATAGACATAATACATGCAAAAGATATATGTATAAAATATAGAAATAATAGAAACAATATATATAGCTATAAAATATACACATAATAGATATAATAGATTTAGGTAAAAAATATAGACATAATAGATATAATAGATACAGGTACAAAATATAGATATAATAGATATAATAGATATATATGTATAAAAAAAGATATAATAGATACAGGTATAAAATACAGACATAATAGATATAATAGATAAAGGTATAAAATACATTTATAATAGATATAGGTATAAACTATAGATATAATAGATATAATGGATAAACGTATAAAATATAGATATAATTGATATAGTCATAAAATATAGATATAATAGATATAATAAATATTGATATAAAATATAGATATAATAGATATAATTACAAAATATCTAATAGATATAATAGATATAGGTTTTAAATATAGATATAAGAAATATAGGTATAAAATGTAGTTATAATAGATATAGGCATAAAATATATACATATTAGATATAATAGATATAGATAGAAAATATAGACATAATAGATATGGTTATAAAATATAAACATAATAGATATAAGAGATATAGGTATAAAATATAGACATAAGAGATATAATATATATAGGTATAAACTAGAGACATAATAAAAAAGAAGATACAGACATAATAGATACAATAGATATAGGTATAAAATATAGACAGATACAATAGATATAGATATAAAATATAGACATAATAGATATAGGTTTAAAATATAGACATATTAGATATAATAATTAAAGCTATAAAATATAGACATAATAGATATAATAGATATAGGTATAAAATATAGACATAATAGATATAGATATAAAATATAGACAAAATAGATTTAATAGATATAGTTATAAAATACAGACATAATAGATATAATAGATATAGGTATAAAATATAGACATATTAGATATAATAGATATAGATAGAAAATATAGACATAATAGATATGGTTATAAAATATAAACATAATAGATATAAGAGATATAGGTATAAAATAGAGACATAAGAGATATAGTATATATAGGTATATATATAGGTATAAACTATAGACATAATAGATATAATAGATGTAGGTATACAATATAGACATAATAGACATAATAGATATAGGTACAAAATACAGACATAAAAGATATAATAGATATAGGTAAAAAATATAGACAAAATACTTATAGGTGAAAAATACAGACATAATAGATATAATAGATATAGGTATAAAATATAGACATAATAGATACATTAGATATAGGGATATAATATAGACATAATAGATATAATAGATATAGGTATAAAATATAGACATAATAGATATAGGTATAAAATACACACCTAATAGATATAATAGATATAGGTATAAAATATTGACAAAATAGATATAATAGATATAGGTATAAGATATACACATAATAGACATAATAGATATAGGTGTAAAATATAGACCTAATAGATTTAATAGATACAGGTATAAAATATAGACGGAATATATATAGGTATGAAATATAGACATAATAGCTATTGGTATAAAATATAGACATAATAGATATAGGTATAAAATATAGGCATAATAGATATAATAAATATAGGTATAAAATATAGACTTAATACATATAGGTATAAAATATAGACATAATAGATATAATATATATAGGTATAAAAGATATACATAATAGACATAAGAGATACAGGTATAAAATATAGACATAATAGATATAATTGATAGAGTTATAAAATACACACATAATAGATATAATAGATAGTGGGACAAAGTATAGACATAATAGATATAATAGATATAGGTATAAAATACAGACATAATAGATATAATAGATATATTTATAAAACATAGACATAAAAGATATAAAAGATATAGGTATAAAATGAAGACATAGTAGATATAGGTATAAAGTATAGACATAATAGATAGAATAGATAGAGGTATAAAATATAGACATTACAGATATAGGAATAAAATATAGACATAATAGATATAAGAGATATATTACAAAATATGGACATAATAGTTATAATAGATATAGGTATAAAATATAGACATAATAGATAAAATATATATAAGTAAAAATATAGATATAATAGATATTGGTATAAAATATAGATATAATAGATATAATAGATATAGATAGAAAATATAGATACAATAGATATCGGCAAAAAATATAAATATAATAGATATAATAGATACAGATATAAAATATGGATATAATAGATAAAATTATAAAATATAAATATAATAGATATTATAGATATAGTATAAAATATAGATATATAGTTATAAAATATAGTTATAATAGATAGAGGTATAAAATATAGATAAAATAGATAATAGATAGAGTTATAAAATATAGACATAATAGATATAATAGATATAGGAATAATATATACACATAATAGATATAAGAGATATAGTTATAAAATAAAGACATAACAGTTATAATAGACATAGGTGTAAAATAAAAGCATAATAGATATGGGTATAAAATACAGACATAATAGATATAGGCATAAATTACAGACATAATACATATACCTATGACATATAGACATAACAGTTATAATAGATATAGGTATAAAATATAGACATAATAGATATAATAGATACAGGTATGAAATAAAGACACTATAGATATTATAGATATAGGTATAAAATATAGACAAAATAGATGTAATAGACATAGGTATAAAATATAGACATAATACACATAATAGATATCGGTATAAAATATACACATAAAAGATATAATAGATAGGGGTATAAAATATAGATATAATAGATATACGTATGAAATATCGATATGAAAGATATAATAGATATACGTATAAAATATAGATATAACAGATATATGTATAAAATATAGATATAATAGATATACGCATAAAATATAGATATAATAAATATAATTATAAAATATAAATATAATAGATATAATAGATAAAGGTATAAAACTTACATATAAGAGATATAATAGACATAGGTATAAAATATAGCCATAATAGATATAACAGATATAGCTATAAAATATAGACATAATAGATATAGGTATAAAATATAGACATAATAGATATAATAGAAACAGGTATGAAATACAGACATAATAGTTATTATAGATATAGGTATAAAATATAGACAAAATAGATGTCATAGACATAGGTATATAATATAGACATACAGGTATAAAATATAGATATAATAGATATAATAGATATACATATAAAAATAGATATAATAGATACAGGTATAAAATACAGACAGTAGATATAATAGATATAGGTATAAAATATAGATATAATATATATAGGTATAAAATATAGTTATAATAGATATATCTACAGATTATAGATATAATAGATATAATAGATACAGGTATAAAATACAGACAGTAAATATAATAGATATAGGTATAAAATATAGATATAATACATATAGGTATAAAATAAAGACATAACAGATATGGTTTTAAAATACAAACATAACAGATATTAGAGATATAGATATAAAATATATATATAATATATAATAGAGGTATAAAATATAGACATAATACATATAATAGATATAGTTATAAAATATAAGACATAATAGATATAATAGATATAGGTAAAAAATATAGACATAATTGACATAGGTATAAAATAGAGACATAATAGATATAGTAGTTATAGGTATAAAATATAGATATAATAGATATAGGTATAAAATACAGACATAATAGATATAATAGATATAGGTATAAAATATAGACATGATAGATATAGGTATAAAATATAGACATAAAATATACAATAGATATAGGTATTAAATATATACATAATAGATATAGGTATAAAATATAGACATATTAGATATAGGGATAAAATATAGACATAATTGATATAGGTATAAAATATAGACATAATAGATAAAATAAATATAGGTATAAAATACAGAGTTAATAGATATAGGTATACAATATACACATAATAGATTTAACATATATAGGTATAAAATATAGACATAATAGACATAATAGATATATATATAAAATATAGATATAATAGATATAATAGATGTAGGTATAAAATATAGGCATAATAGATATAATAGAGGTATAAAATATAGACATAATAGATATAATTGATAGAGTTATAAAATATAGACATAATAGATAAAATAGATAGAGGGATAAAATATAGACATAATAGATATAATAGATATAGGTATAAAATTCAGACATAATAGATATAGGTAAAAAATATAGACATAATAGATATAATGGATGTAGGTATGAAATAGAGACATAATAGATACAATAGATATAGGTATAAAATAGACACATAACAGATATAATAAATACACGTATTAAATAAAGACATAATAGATATAATAAATACAGATATAGAATATAGACAAAATAGATATATTTACACAATATAGACATAATATATATAATAGATTTAGGTATAAAATATACAATAATAGATATAATTGATACAGTTATAAAATATAGACATAATAGACATAATAGATATTGGTATAAAATATAGATATAAAAGATATAATAGATACAGGTATAAAATATAGACATAAGAGATATAATTAATATAGGTATAAAACATAGACATAATAGATATAATATAAATGGGTATAAAATATAGACATAATACATATGATAATTATAGGTATAAAATATAGACATAATAGTAATAATAGATATTGGTATAAAGTATAGACTTAATAGATACAGGTATAAAATATAGACATAATAGATATAGGTATAAAATATAAACATAATTGATATAATAGATACAGGTATAAAATATAGATATAATAGATATAATATAGGTATAAAATATAGACATTATAGATATAATAGATACAGGTATAAAATATAGATATAATAGATATAAGTATAAAATATAGACATGATAGATATACGTATAAAAAATAGATATAATATATAGAGGTATAAAATATAGACAATAGATATAATAGATATAGGTATAAAATATAGATATAATAGATATAAATTAGAAAATATAAATATAATAGATATAATTGATATACGTAAAAAACATGGATATAAAGTATGGAGGTATAAAATATGGTTATAATAGATATAGGTATAAAACATGTATATAATAGATATAGGTATAAAATATAGACATAATAGCCCTAACAGATATATTTATAAAATATAGACTTAATGGTTATAATAGATATAGGTATAAAATATAGACATAATAGATATAGTTACAATATTTAGAAATAATAGATATAATAGATATAGGTAAAAAATATAGATATAATAGATATTATTATAAATATAGACATAATAGATATAAAAGATACAGGTATAAAATATAGACATTATAGATATAGGTATAAAATATAGACATAATAGATATAATAGATAGTTGTAAAATATAGACATAAAAGATATAATAGATATAGGTATAAAATAAAGACATAATACATATAGGTATAAAATACAGACATAATAGATATAAGTATAAAATGTAGACATAATAGTTATAATAGATATTGGTATAAATATAGACATAATAGATATAGGTATAAAATATAGACATAATATATACGTTAGATACAGGTATAAAATATAGACATAATCGTTATAGATATCAAACATAGATATAATAGATATAATAGATATAAGTATAAAATACAGATATAATAGATAAAATAGATAGAGGTATAAATATAGATATAATAGAAATAGGTATAAAATATAGATATAATGGATATAATAGATATAGGTATAAAATATAGACATAATGAATGCAATAGAGACAGAATAGATATAATAGTTATAGGTATAAAATACAGACATCATAGATATAATAGATAGAGATATAAAATATAGACTAAATTGATATAATAGATAGAGGTATAAAGTATAGACATCATAGATATAATGGATAGAGGTATAAAATATAGACATAATGCATATAATTGATAGTGGTAAAAATTATAGATATAATAGATATTATAGATAGAGTCATAAAATGTAGACATAACAGATTTAATAGATATAGGTATAAAATGTATACATAATAGACATAATAAATATAGGTATAAAATATAAACATAAAAGATATAATAGATTGAGTTATAAAATATAGACATAATAGATATAATAGATAAAGGTATAAAATATAGACATAATAGATAAAACAGATATAGGAATAAAATATAGACATGATAGATATCGGTATAAAATATAGACAAAATAGATATAGGTATAAAATAAAGACATAGATATAATAGATATGGGTATAAAATATAAACATAATAGATATAATAGATATAGGTATAAAATATAGACATAAGAGATATAATAGATATAGGTATGAAATACAGACATAATACACATAATCGATACTGGTATAAAATATAGACATAATAGATATAGGTATAAAGTATAGACATTATAAATATAATAGATATAGGTATAAAATATAGACATAATACATACAATCGATATAGGTATAAATTAGAGACATAATAGATTTGATAGATATAGGTATAAAATATAGACATAATAGATATAACAAATATAGGTATAAAATATAGACACAATAGATTTGATAGATATAGCTATAAAATATAGATATAATAGATATAATAGGCATAGCTATAAAATATAGACATAATAGATTCAATAGATATTGGTAGAAAATATAGACATAATACATATAATCGATACAGGTATAAAATATAGACATAATAGATTTAATAGATATAGTTATAAAATATAGACATAATAGATATAATAGATAAGGTATAAAATATAGACATAATAGATATCGGTTATACAATATAGACATAATAGATTTTAATAGATATAGTTATAAAATATAGACATAATAGATATAATAGATGTGTAGGTATGAAATATAGACATAATAGATACCAATAGATATAGGTATAAAAATATAGACATAATAGATATAATAGATATAGGTATAAGATATAGACATAATAGATATACTAGATATAGATGTAAAATATAGACATAATAGATATAATAGGTCTAGGTATGAAATATAGACATAATAGATATAATAGATATATGCGATAAGATATAGACATAATAGATACAATAGATATAGGTATAAAATATAGACATAATAGATACATAGATATAGGTATAAAATATAGACATAATAGATAGATATAGATATAAAATATAGACGTAATAGATAAGGTATAAAATATTGACATAGAAGATATAATAATTATAGGTATAAAATATACACATAATAGCAATAATTGATAGAGTTATAAAATATAGACATAATAGATAGAGGGCTAAAATATAGACATAATAGATAATAGATATAGGTATTAAATATAGACATAATAGATATAATAGATACTGATATAAAATATAGACATAATAGACATAGGTTAAAATATAGACATAACAGAAATAATATATAGTTCTAAAATATAGACAAAATCGATGTAATGGATATAATGGATAGAGGTATAAAATATAGACATAATAGATATAATAGATATATGTATAAGATATAGACATAATAGATATAATAGATATAGGTATAAAATATAGATATAGTAGATATAAAAGATATATGTATAAGATATAGACATTATCGATATAATAGATGTAGGTATAAAATATAGACATAATAGATATAATATATATAGTTATAAAATATAGACATAAGAGATATAATAGATATAGGTATGAAATGTAGACCATAATAGATATAATAGATATAGGTATCAAATAGAGACATAATAATTATAATAGTTATAGGTATAAAATATGGACATAATAGATATAATAGATAAAGGTATAAAATAGACAGAGTAGTTATAATAGATACAGGTGTGAAATATAGACAAAACAGAAATAATAGGTATAGGTACTAAAATACAGACAGAGCACAATATAATATATATAGGTATATATTATGGACATAATAGATATCGTATAAAATATAGACATAATAGATGTAAGGGATACAGGTATAAAATATAGACATACCTGGTATAAAAATACAGGTATGAAATATAGTCATAATCGATATAGGTATAAAATATACACATAATAGATATAATAGATATATGTATAACATATAGACTGAATAGATATAATAGATATAGCTATAAAATTAGATATAATAGATATAATAGATATAGGGTAAAAAATACAGGACATAATAGATATAATAGATATAGGAAAAAATACAGACATAATTGAAAATGGTATTAAAATATAGACAAAATAGATTGTAAAAGATATAGGGTTAAATCATAGACCTAATAGATAAAATAGATATATGTATAAGATATATACGTAATAGATACAATAGATATTGGTATAAAATATAGACATATTAGATATAATAGATATAGGTATAAAATATAGTCCAGAGTAGATATAATAGATGTAGCTATAAAATATAGACATAATAGTATGTCGGTATAAAATATAGACAAATGGATATAAATGATATAGGTATAAAAGCTAGCCATAAAAGATATAATAGATATAGGTATGAAATATAGACAAAATAGATACACATAGATACAGGTACTAAAATATAGACATAATAGATATAATGGAATATTGGTATATAATATAGACATACTAGATAGAATAACTAATAGGTATAAGATATAAACATAATAGATATAATAGATATAGATATAAAATATAGACATAATAGAAATAATAGGTACAGGTATGAAATATAGACATAATAGATATAATAGTTATATGGATTAAGATATAGACATAATAGAAAAAATAGATATAGGTATAAAATATAGACATAGAAGATATAACATATATAAGAATAAAATTGTAGACCTAACAGATACAATAGATATAGATAAAAATATAGACATACTAGAATAGGTTACAACCTATAGACATATTAGCTATAATAATTATAGGTATAAAATAGAGACATAAGAGATATAATTGATAGAGTTATAAAATATAGACAGAATAGAAGGATAAAAATAGACATAATAGATATTCATAGAATATAGGTATAATAGTTAATAGTCATAACAGATATAATAGATATAGGTATAAAATATAGACATAATAGATAATAATAGAATATAGTATTAAATATAGACATAATAGACTATAATAGATACTGATATAAAATATAGACATAATAGACATAGGTTAAAATATAGACATAACAGAATAATAATAGTATAGTCTAAAATATAGACAAAATCGATGTAATGGATATATGGATAGAGGTATAAAATATAGACAATAATAGACATAACAGATATAGATACAAAATATAGATATAATAGATATAATGGATATAGTATAAAATATAGCCGAATAGATATAATAGATATACGTATATAAAACCATAGACATAATGATATAATAATATCTAGGTATAGAAATATAGACATTAATTAGATATAGGCATTAAAATATAGACATGATAAATATCATAGATATTAGGTATTAAATATAGACATAATTGATATAGGTATAAAATAACAGCCATAATAAATATAGGTATTAAAATGTAGACATAATATAATATATTAAGATTTAGGTATAAATATAGACGTAATAGATGAAGGTATAAAATAGAGATATAATAGATCAAAATCAGCTAAAGGTATTATCAAATTAGATCTACTTGAATATAGTTGTATAAATATAGATATATAGAGTATAATTAGATATACGTAATTAAAATATTAGATATATTTGATATAGTCATAAAATGTAGATATAATATATATAATAGATATAGGAATTTAAAACATAGATACAATAGCAATATAAATTTACAAATATAAATCTAATAGATACAGGTATTAAATATAGATATACGAACTATTAGTTTAATGAAATACGTATACAAGATATAAGTATTAAAAAAATAGATATAATCAAGGATATCATAGTTAGAGGTATAAATACAGACATAATAGATATAATACATATACTTATAAAATATTGACATAATAGATATAATACATATAGTTATACAATATAGATATAATAGACATAATAAATATAGGTACAAAATATAGACATAATAGATATAATAGATATAGGTAAGAAATATAGATATAGTGGATATAATAGATGTAGGCATAAAATATAGACATAATAGATATAATAGATATAGGTATAAAATATAGACATAATAGATATAATAGATAGAGGTATAAAATATAGACATAGATATAATAGATATAGGTAAAAAATATAGACATGATAGATACAATAGATATAGACATAAGAGATATAATATATATTGGTATGAAATACAGACATAATAGATATAAGAGATATCGGTATAAAATACAGACATAATAGATATACTAGATATAGGTACGAAATATAGACATAATAGATATAGGAGTAAAATACAGACGTCATAGATAATAGATAAAGGTATGAAATATAGATATAATAGATATAGGTATAAAATATAGATATAATAGATATACTAAAGGTATAAAATATAGATTAGATATAGGTAAAAAATTAGATATATAGATATACGTATAAAATTAGATATATTTGATATAGTCATAAAATATAGATATAATAGATATAATAGATATAGGAATAAAACATTATAATAGATATAATTATAAAATATAAATCGAATAGATATAATAGATATGGGTATTAAATATAGATATAAGAAATATAGGTATAAAATATAGTTATAAAAGATAAAGTTATAAAAAGCAGATACATATAATAGAGGTATAAAATATAGACATAATAGATATTAGATACAGTTATACAATATAGACATAATAGACATAATAGATATTGGTAAAAAATATAGACATAATAGATATAATAGATAAAGGTAAAAAATACAGAAATAGTGGAAATAATAGATATAGGCATAAAATATAGACATAACAGATATAATAGATATAGGTAT